>NC_062533.1:7020514-7220514 GCF_022655615.1 Tachysurus fulvidraco
TTGTACTTTTCTGTACTCAGAAGATTCAGAATGTACTCAATTCTCTGATTGGCAAGACTTCACAAAAGCTGGGTCCCAAATAATCTATGCACTACGTACTATACTCTTTATTGTATGAATTTTAGGCTAGCAATGTTTCAAAAGGAACTCTAACGTTTTTTGCTAACTAAAAGTATAAACAGTTTCCCACTTTGCTAGCTTTAGCAAAATACGTTAGAGTTCCTTTTGAAACATTGCTAGCCTAAAATTCATACAATAAAGAGTATAGTACGTAGTGCATAGATTATTTGGGACCCAGCTTTTGTGAAGTCTTAAAAGTATAAACAGTTTCCCACTTCGCTAGTTTTAGCAAAATACGCAGGATTTTTTTGGAAAAACCTGAAAGTTGCAAAAAAGCCACACACAGTGTGTGCAAATTCATAAGACATTTGTAAGATGTCTTGTTCAACAGAGCCCCTTTTCCACTACGTAAGCAAAGTGGCAAGAATTTAGTTCATGAAGTCTAGCTGTGAATAAGTGCATCATCTGGCAACTACCTCTTGTTGGATTTTTTTGTGTGAACACACTACTCACTACTATTTATACTACAATATAGCACATAGGTGTGCAATTTGGGAAGCACCTAAAGATTTGTTTTACCAGGTTTGCTTTTAAAGTCATGAAATAACCAGGACCTTCATGCTTATTCTCTCACCTTCTATCCAAGATTCAACTGAATAAACTGCTCTATCAAGCACTGGTGAAATTCACATAGGAGGCTGCTATAAACCCAACACTTCCAACAGTTAACTTACTAACTGTACATAGAAACATTATCTTCCAGCACACTATGTGCATCCATGAATACTCCTCTGATTCTTACCAGAAGAGACAGATATCATTTTGCTCCAGGGGACTGAGACAGTGCTTCTACACTGCCAAGACATGAAGTCTGAGCTCAGTGCTGGATGCCAAGTTCAATTCCCAGAGGTGCCACATGGTATCTATGGTCAGCTTCTATTATGTAGTGGTCAGAGTTTATGAATATACTTTAACTAACTTGAAAAGGCATATGTTACCCTGTCAAGAGACTTCTGGGTCACACAGGTTAGGAAGTTGGAATTTTACTCCAATTTATGCTGGCAAGCTTCATGTGCTCTGGGATGGTGGTGCTGTCACACAGGAAAAGTCTTCTTTATTTAAAAAAAGAGGTCTATTGAGGCTTAGGATTTTCAATCATTTTCGTTCTAAGAGTGTCATTTCATCTGCGACTGAACATGTCAAGTGAAAGAAATATGATGTTTATAAAATAAAATCATCAATAGTATAAAAGTGAACATCTTATTCTGATTCATCTACGCCAAGAACTAGTTTTTTCAGCTAGATGCTGCTCATTTTACAAAAACAAATACACAGTATTATTTATTCATTCCTCCTTAACTTATTCAACAATTGCTTTATCCAAATCGACTGATTTAGAGCAATACCAATCTCAGGAACTTCGGCCACAATGTATGCTGTAATACAACCTGGATGGTTTCATGGCATCACACATATAAATAAATATTCACGTATTCACGCTATAGAAACACCACAAAAAACAAAACACAGTAAACAGAGCTTGAAAATGATCACTCAGTACAATAGTTCACATAATAATTCACATACTGGTGCATCTCAATAAATTAGAATGTCGTGGAAAAGTCCATTTATTTCAGTAAATCGACTCAAATAGTGAAACGTGTATTATATAAATTCAGTACACACAGACTTAAGTACCGTAGTTTAAGTCTTTGGTACTTTTAATTGTGATGATTTTGTCTCACATTTAACAAAAAGTCAAAAAATTTGAATACTTCATAAGACCAATAAAAAAAACATTTTTAGTGAACTGTTGGCCTTCTGGAAAGTATGTTCATTTACAGTATATGTACTCAATACTTGGTAGGGGCTCCTTTTGCTTTAATTACTGCCTCACTGGCATGGAGGTGACCAGTCTGTGGCACTGCTTTGGTGGTATGGAAGCCCATTGAACGTTTCCATTTTTTTTAAACACGACATTAACATTTTTTGAGATGTACCTGTACATCTCTGTGGCATATCATTTGCTTTATGAAGAACTTTGTCCTGTTTTGAAAACTCTTTTTCTCTTTGACCCACATATCACCTCACTGAAGACAATCATCCATGTTCCCCAAGAGGAAAAGACATTATATAATTGTTGCATAATGCCGATTCCTGCATTCCAGGACCTGAGTTGATATAATGAGTTGATAGGGTGTTCAAACCTTTTGTGTTTTGATAAAACAGAAAGGTTAGAGAATAATTTGTGTCTCTTTTGGAAAAAAAAGAAGAACTGTGAGAACATTGTGGGCAAAGAAGTTCATTAGAACAAATGTTCAGATTGCCTAAGCCTGCGTGAAGATTCAGAATTGCCTGCTTACACAATGCGGGACTTGTTTGCAGGCCTCCTGATAATGAGAACATAATAGCATCAGGCCACAAACACATGCTGCTTAGTTAAAATGTTGGCGTGTTTGTGATTTAAGGAGCACAAAACTCCATAACACTAAGAACACAAAAAAACTAAGAACACAAAAACTATACAGCAAGCACTGTATGGAGCTGCCATGTAAATATCTAGACAAATGGAGTTTTCTAAAGTGTTTAAATGCATCCTGCTCTACAGAGAAATGCAAAGATTTTACAGCTACATCCTACTATGTACTGATGATTAACTTAAGAGCATTAATTAGCTGATTAGCATAAGAGTATTTCAAAACTTTCCCTTCAGTGTCCTATTTGCATCTTGCCGGACAGGAGCTCTCAGCCGATGCATGAGGAAAGTGAACTAATTAAGTTTACATCTTGTGTCTATATGATATTTTTGTTTTTTTGCTAGTCTGCCTGAACATATGAATTGTATTTAGTATTGCTAATTCTGCTCTCAATTCAAATTACAATTCTACTACGCTCTACAACATAGCTGGTTATAAGATATTTTGATGAACATGAGGTGAATGTCAGGACAAATCTTTCCTAACAATATTCTCAATCAGTTTGTGCTATATGGCTTATAAGCCTCAGCAGGTAGCACACCATGTATTTGAGGAATTTTCCTGTCTTATCTGGTGTCTATGTATTAAAGCAGATTTTCAGCAGATTTGAGCCAATATTACTCAAGTGATGTAATCACAACATACAATCAGCCTCTTTGACAATTACACATATGTCTCAAGTGGTAGGAGTTTTAAGTGTGAGTGCAATTTCAGAAATTCAAGTCACGATATTGGAAAAATAACTGCTGCAAAATTAAGCATATTTGGCAGCCACAGTAAAAAAAAATATCTTGGAAGGTTTTTGAATGAATTAGTATGAGTATTACATACAAATATTGGGCCTCATTTGTCATTTATTATTTAGCTTTTTCCTCCAGATTTACTACAACAAATTCGGACTAGTTACATATGTTGATCAGCCACACAGCTCATCTGCATGAAGTCATGCTCACAAAATTCCTTTTTTTCTTTTTTTTTTCGTTTTTTTTTTTCTTCCATATTTACGGGATTTTCATGAATAAAACATTGCATTAATTGGTGATAATAGAAATAACAACCAGGGTCTTTATTATGACAAAATTGCCTGAGAGCATAAAAAATATCTCTCTCTCTCTCTCTCTCTCTCTCTCTCTCTCTCTCTCTCTCTCTCTCTCTCTCTCTCTCTCTCTCTCTCTCTCTCTCTCTCTCTCTCTCTGAGTTTGAGGTGTATTACTTAGTGGCCTTGGCACAGACATTAAGAATGACAGTATTTGTGTTTTTAATACAAGTTCTCTAAGTGAAATAATGCCCATGAAATTTCTGGATAATAAGACTGAAAGGCAAGAAATCAGTGTGCCTGTTGCTGAGGCGCGCGCGTACACACACACACACACACACACACACACACACACACACACACACACACACACACACACACACACACACACGCACACACCCACACCCGCGCAGGAGAAGCGCGCACCACTGTGTTTGAGAGAGCGCGCGTTCCTGGTTCAGCAAGATTGATGTATTTTTTTTTTTTACATGTTCTCATAAATAGAATGCTGCTTACTAAGGGATGAGAGAGGAGTTTTCTGACCAAAACCAAATTTGCGGTCGTTTTCGGTAAGTCTGCTGTGTGCAATTTCCATTAAAATGTAGCATGTGTTTGTGTTTTTCGTTTCCTGTTAATGTCCCTTAATACCATGCATTACAATAATCGGTAAATACACCAGCGTATATACTAACGTATACAGTATGTAGCATCCGTTTTATCTGCAGTTTTCAATAAAACAAGGAATTATGCTGATAATTAGAGGATCTGATTTGGGATGTGATGTAAGACTTTTCTTTTAAACATATTATATTAATAAAATAATTCTGTACAATGATCATAACAGGAAAAGGTTTTTTTTTCCCACATTTAGAAGGGGATCATGAGTTCCCAAAAGTTCAATGACTCCTACATTATGATGACTTATGAATTTATCTTTATTTATGTAAGCTTGACTTATTTGTTTGTTGGTTATTTGTTTGTTTGTTTATGAAACATTTGTGGATTACATATTACTGGAGATTCTCTTTAAAGAGGCAGATGGTGTATTAACACAGCATATGTTTATGGGAGACCATTTAAGAATATTGTATTACATGTTATTTGCCTGGTGAGGATATATATACGGATGTATAAACCAGTAGAAGGCAGAAGGAATAGATATTAGTATCTTACAGTTTTTCTAAGATATGGATATTGTAATAGGTGGCTTAGTGGTTTGCATGTTTGCCTCACAACCCCAAGGTTGGGGATTCGATTTATGCCTTTGCCCTGTGTTTGTATGTTCTCCATGTGTTACAGGGGGTTTCCACACTGTCCAAAGATATGTGTTGTAGGCTGATTGTTATAAATTGACCAATGACATCTCTGATTGTGCCTTGCAATGGGTTTGCACTCTGCCTAGGATTTCCTCCGCCCTGTTATAGGTTCCAGGTTAACCCAGTTAACAGTGAAATGTTAACAGTGTTTTCAGATACAAGTTTTTTCCTTTTAGTGAAAACTATTTCTTATTCATTAATAAATAAATCTTGCATATTTTATAAATAATAAGTTGAAAGTTACATTTTCCTTAAAAGTTTTGTTCCCCTTCTTCCCCCTATAATATAATTTTAATCCTTCAGATACACATATGATGAGTGATCAGTTTTTATCGAGTAGCAGCTTTCTGTGCTCATATATACATAGTGAAACTGGAGAATCATTGCACCTCAGGTGGTTGTAAGGGGCAAAGTTTGTTTGGAAATAGAGGTTTGTTTCAGTTCATAAATCTACTCTGCATAGAAAAATGTATGGTTTTATAATCGTGGCTTAAATCCACATTATCTAATTAATGTATGCTTTAAGATGAATTGAATTATTTTTGTACTCTTAATAAGTGCTTAGCATGTGTGCCTCCCACCTCTGGGGTGGGAGATTGATTCCTGCTTCCACCTTGTACCTTGTGATGAGTTGACACCATGCCCAGGGTGTCTCCCACCTTGTTTGCTTTTCCTGTGTAGGATAAAGTTATAGAAAATAGATGGATAGTCACTGGCTGCTTCTCTCTAGAGTAATTTTACGCATGTCTAAGCCAAACACTACAGAACTTACTTTACAAGTATTCTTTAAACCAAATGCATTTATTTTCCAAAACCTTTATCTTTCTCTTCCTGTCTTTTTGTTCTCTCAGGAGGTGTGTGCCCTCGTGCCCCTGCACGTGTGATCAAGTTATGGTTGCCTTTAAGGACGTGTGGACAAAGGGTTTTTGGCGAGCAGTGTCTGGAGAGTTTTTGGCCATGTTGATCTTTGTGTTGCTCAGTTTGGGGTCCACTATCAACTGGGCAGCAACCACAAGTGACAGCACTCCTCCTCCTCCTGACCTCGTTCTCATCTCTCTCTGTTTCGGCTTGTCTATAGCCACGCTCATCCAGTGCTTCAGCCAAATCAGCGGCGCCCACATCAACCCGGCAGTCACAGTGGCCATGGTGGCCACTCGCAAGCTGAGCCTGGCAAAGGGCATTTTCTATTTGGGAGCACAGTGTCTAGGGGCAATCTTGGGAGCAGCTATCCTGTATGGTGTGACTCCTCCCGCTGTCAGAGGGAACCTGGGGGTCACCTCGGTCAGTTAGATTGTATATGATGCACATGATTATTTGTAGATCTTCATAGTTAGGGAATAAGATTAGAAGTTTTTTATTCACGTTAGTCTCTTATTCTAGTGGTTATTGACAGCCTTCTTAAACTGACTTTAGACATCCATTATAAGTGAATTTCAACTGATCTGTTTTCTGTTTAATTCCAAATCCAGACAAATAAAACTCACACATACGCTCCAGATAGACTGAATACAGATTAGGTTGAAAAACAATGAACCCCTGAACACAAAGTTAAATCCATAAAGAATTGGTTTGCAAGGTTGGAGTGAAAGAACTCAAGAGTCCTGCACAGAGCAGCTGACCTTAACCCCACTGAACACTTTTCGGATGAACCAGAACACTGAATGCACCTTAGATTTCTTTCCAGAAGATTATATATTATTATTACACCAAAGGGGTTCTAGCTCCATGTTAATTCCATTCCTTTGGAGTAAAATACCCAAAGGTCCTCATACATTACTTCTGACCAAATAGAGTATAAATGGGAAGATAATAAAAGTCTAGTATTGCCAGTATGATGATGCAGAAAAGTCCTCCTAGCTGTAATTATTCTATGCCATTGGAAATTAATGAATTTACTGTTTATGGCTTCCGTCCTAGTTATTTAGTAGCTGACAGAACTGCATCCCGTTTTCTGCAGTATAGCTGTAGTAGGGCAAGTCGTGGCCAAGTAATCCTAAGGTTGTGGGTTCAAGTCTCGGGCTGGCCACGACTGAGGCGCCCTTGAGCAAGGCACCGGACCCCCCAACTGCTCCCCGGGTGCCGCAGCATAAATGGCTGCCCACTGCTCCCGGTGTGTGTTCATGGTGTGTGTGTGTTCACTGCTGTTTGTGTGCACTTTGGATGGGTCAAATGCAGAGAACGAATTCTGAGGGGTCATTGTACTTAGCCGTATGTCACGTCACTTTCACTTTAATGTTATAAAATCTGTCTATTGTTGAATGTTCAGCATGTGACTGGACGGGCCATGGAAAGCTTTTTTGTGCACTGACATTTACCTGAGTGTACAATTTAAAAATGACAATATATTAATAATATGTGTACTACTTTATCATACTTTTCATTTGCTATATTAAATGGTATAATTAACAATATAATGAGAATTTCACACATTTCTGTATTCAGCAAACTCTACTTTACAGTCCAACTGAAATATTACCCATATTAAACCTGAAGTCATGAATTCAAGAACACATGCAGGACTGGGTCTAGTGTAATGCAGAACCTAATGCACACAAAAAGGAATAGCTTATATCCAGCAATCCTCAAGATGGAATGTTCTTGGTTAATTATCTTTTTCAGCTCCTTCTTACTTCCTAATTGCTGTTCTATTCTCTTTAGGTCAGCACTCATATCTCTGCTGGTCACGCACTGGTGGTTGAACTCTTTATCACCTTTGAGCTTGTCTTCACCATCTTTGCTACCTGTGACCCAAAGCGCACTGACCTGAAGGGTTCAACAGCATTGGCTATCGGCCTGTCGGTGTGCATTGGGCACCTGTTTGCCGTGAGTCGGGTCTCTAAATCAACTGACATAAATAAGAGTGCAATAGATCCAGAAGGAATTACAACAAATTATGATCATTTATTATACAGTAAGCAACTATACCTACAGACAGTACTTTAAAGAATCACAGAAGAGAAGTAGATGCATGTGTCTAATCACGTTGTTGCACAAGTAAAACATAAAGGGTGAAGCATGCATAATTGTTATGCTCATCAGCCTATTGGGCATTTTCCATGTCTGAGTGTGTCAGGTGTTTTTTCGGGTCTCAAAGCAGTGCTCTTCCATGGAGAATTGTAACCTAGCTGTGCTGCCATGTGTTGATATCAGGTTTATGCCAAAAAGTCCCCAGAGAATTTGATGTGTGCTTGCCGCACCTAAGGGTGTTGCTAAAGATGAAGGGTGTCCTCGATTTGCTCTTTATGCACAGGCATAGCAGGATTAAATAGACTTTATTATAGAAATTGATTTTATTCTGTATTTTGTTGGTTATTTGACTCTCAGTAGTTGTACAATATTGTACAATCATGGAATATATCCTGTTTCTTTTGTTAAGCTGTGACATCAACTCTCCATATTGTTACCCACTGTTCAAAATCACAATTTTTTTTTACAACAAACAACAGACACATTTGTTTAACACAGTGTGATGGTTGCATTTTGTGCAATCAACACTACAAGCAAATGTGATTTAAATGTGGCAAATCTCTTGGTTGTGCAAAACTAGTGCATTTTTTTTAAGTTTAATTTTGTTGTATCAAATAAACCATATTATTGATTTGTGTCATTTCCCATATAGCTGAACTTGCTATAATGTATATTTCTTGCAACCAATACAGTTTAATATTTACCTGCACTTCTTCTTCTTCTTCTTCTTCTTCTTCTTCTTCTTCTTCTGCATAAGAAACAACATACAGTAAAACCAATAGCTAACAGATGCTACTGAAGTTTATTACACTTTTTATGAAAATACTAGGAAAATAATCTTATGAATATTAGTAACTAGTGGGCAAATTTATTAAAAGCACACACAATATCATTGTATAAACGTTAACACCTTCATAAGCCTTAAATAAGCCTTCATAACCCTTAAAGAGTTCGTGTTTAGAAGCTCAAGTGTTCTTCTATTCTTTTCTCCTAACTTTACTGTGTGTGTGTTTGTTTGTGTGTGAGTATGTTCTAACAGATCCCCTACACTGGTGCCAGTATGAATCCTGCTCGCTCATTTGGTCCTGCTGTCATCACAGGGCGCTGGGAAAACCACTGGGTGTGTCAAATATTTCTATTTCTTTTTCTTTTTTTTTAATAATTTATGTCTGCCAGCATGAGGTACTGTAGTATAGTCTGAACTGAGGCACATTCATCATATAGACATTTTGAGGACACCCACTGTTACATAAGGATCTGAGCCATATGTATGTGTGGTGTGCTGAGCTTCTGTCGGAGAGTGTTACACTCAGGAGAGGAGTAAAGCTGAAGAGAAAGCTTCTATTTTGAGGCCATCCTTTTGACAGTGAAGGTCAGTGATAATGGCTTCTTCAGAAAAATGTGGTAGAAGGCAAAGCAATACAACGCAGCGCTTTAGGAGCTACTCTCAAGGACTTTTTTCAGGGGCTGAGTCCAATATGATTTCCACCTGTTCATATAATTCACAGTAACCAGGCCTTTCAAGACAAGATTGTATTACTTTACTTGGATCAGAGGCCAGATGTCTAGTAGCAATACCTGAGAGATACCTGCCAGTTCCCCAGGAAAATTATTGATTGTATCGGTATTTATTGTAAATTTTCATATATGAGAGCAGTGTATGTATGTATATATCAGTGTATGCCAGTGGCAGGCAGTTACAGATTTGTGTAATATTGTAAGGTGTTCTTGAAAATCATGCTAAAAAACATCTCTGTCTCTCATGTTCCCACTTACAGGTGTACTGGTTGGGTCCATTAATGGGAGGAGTCCTGGCAGCAGCCCTATACGAGAACCTGTTCTGTCCCAACCCGGATTTGAAAAGACGTTATGCCAGCGTCATCTCTAGAACCTCCTTCCCAACTGCTCAGTACCAAGGCATGGAGCCAGGTACGTTCTCCAGTGACAAAGATCAGATGATAATCAAACAGCCAGCGTTCACAGAGCTGGATGCGGAGCGCACTGACAGAAAGGAGAGAGAGACAGCCGGTGAGGTGCTGTCCTCCGTATGACGATTATGGTGCACTGATGAAGAAGAGCTGAGTTCTATACATTACACCTCCAACCAGCTTAAAGAGACAAACTGATATAGAGGTGTGAATTATACAAAATAGTATGTTAAAAGAGAAATCTTTCTGCTAGCACCATTATCTACAGGGGTCAACCATTACACAATGATGTGCGCTGCATTTTTGTTAATGTTACAGTACTGTGAAAAGGTCTTACTCACAACAAATTAAAAATATAGATATATTTTTGACATTTACACACGTGGACAAAATTGTTGGTACCCTTCGGTCAATGAAAGAAAAACTCACAATGGTCACAGAAAAAACTTTAATCTGACAAAAGTAATAATATATAAAAATTCTATGAATGGTAACCAATGAAAGTCAGACATTGCTTTTCAACCATGCTTCAACGGAATTAATTAAAAAAATAAACTAATGGAACAGGCCTAGACAAAAATGCTGGTACCCCTAAGAAAATAATGTGACCAAAGGGACATGTTAATTCAAGGTGTGACCACTAATTAGCATCACAGGTGTCTACAATCTTGTAATCAGTCAGTGGGCCTATATATAGGGCTCCAGGTAGTCACTGTGTTGTCTGGTGACATGGTGTGTACCACACTCAACATGGACCAGAGGAAGTGAAGGAAAGAGTTGTCTCAGGAGATTAGAAAGAAAATTATAGACAAGCATGATAAAGGTAAAGGCTGTAAGACCATCTCCAAGCAGCTAGATGTTCCTGTGATTACAGTTGCACATATTATTCAGAAATTTAAGATCCATGTGACTGTAGCCAACCTCCCTGGACGTGGCCGCAGGAGGAAGATTGATGACAAATCCGAATGGTATGATGTATGATGGATAATCCGAATGGTAACAAAAGAGCCCAGAAAGACTTCTAAAGAGATCCAAGGTGAACTTCATGCTCAAGGAACATCAGTGTCAGACCGCACCATCCATCGTTGTTTGAGCCAAAGTGGACTACATGGGAGACGACCAACAATTTTGTCCACGTGTGTATGTTGCCAATAATCAATGTAATTTATTCAAAAACACTTCAGATTTCCAAACTTTAGTTTTTAAGCAAAAATGAAATGTTCCAGAAAAATGTTTGTCATTAAAGACGGCAGCACATTACATAACAAAGCAGTTTTCATACTGATTTTTGCTGTAGGTGTAAAAGTCTCCAGAAGCACTTTGGCTGGTTTTGTAAAATTCCTGGAAAACATACCAGCTAATTTCCTTATAAAGCAGCAGAAACTGTGAAGTGTTTTTTAATCAAATCTTTGTCACCCCAAATGTTGATCTTGTTTCATTTATTGCTGTTTACTGCTCTTTAAAGTATTCCAATATTTCCATTATTTTGTTCTTTTTGCCATTTATTTGCACACCCCTAGAACTATTCCACAGTACTGTATATGGACAAAGGTGTATGGATACCTGACCATCACACCAATATGTGCTTTTTGATGATCACATTTCATTTTTAGTTCCTTTTACTGATATAAAAAGCTCCACTCTTGTGAGAAGGCTTTCCACTAGATGTTGGAGCATGGCTACAGTATGTGGCAAACCATGTGTTCACGGAGCTTGTTGTTTTGTACACAGTGGCATTGTCATGCTGGAAAAGCTTTGACCTGTTATATGGCAACAGTTTGGGGATGAACCACAAGTGGTTTTCTGATAGGTTTCTACAAACCTTTGGCCGTATAGTGTATTTAGCTACGGTGTCTTTAAGTTTCATTTAGGTTGAAAATGTCAGTGACCACTTCCCACTTATTGGTATATAAGGTTAAGTATATAAATCACAGCTTTATAGCTGCAAGCAGCAAAGCCCAAGTATGAAAGAATAAACCAAACTGTGTGAAAATAAATGCTGAAGCAAGCCAGTATAAAGAATTATATGCGATCAAGTAGGCCCAGAACGATACCCCTGAGAACATACTGTATAAGAAGTGGCATAACACTGGCCTATATTCATCCCTTCATTCTGCTATGTGGTATAATAGCTATAAACTCAGCCTCAGGCATGATATGGAGATTTACAGCTGAAGCATTTTTCCAGCCCAAAATTGAAGCGCTACATGAAGCACTACATGAGCCATACTGGATCAGATTCACATTTGTGAATATGCTGCTGCTTATATTTGGGCCAAATCATAGTGTGTAGCTAAATAAAATTTGCAGATTTTGTACATAGCTATAGCATGTCAATAGCCTGCCTCATACCTCAGAGGTTGAGATGAGTGTCAGGGAACTGATTTCTGTTTGTTGGCTTTATAGATCTTTTATACAAGATCATCAAGCTTTGGAATGCTTTATATATATATATATATATATATATATATATATATATATATATATATATATATATATATATATATATATAGCCTCACTGTTGTCCGCTCACTGAGGTATAGAGTCAGCATTTAACTGACAAAATTAATGGGCGTACTGTCGAACAAAAATCTCACAAACCTTACACAGACACACACACACATTTTGCAAATATCAGAGCTCAGACCTTAGCCACTGAAATAATATTTTCCTTTTACAACATAATTATGTAAAAATACACACACCAGCCACTTTAATAGGAACACCTGTCTATTGGAAGGCTCATAATGCATAAAAGACAATCACATATCGCAATCAAAGTCACTAAGAGCTTATTTTTTCCTTGTTCTGGTGTTTGATGTGAACATTAACTGAAGCTCTTGATTTGAATCTGCATGAGTTTATGTACTGTGTGCTGCCACATGATAGACTCCTGATTTCATAAATACAGTATGCACATATGTTCCTATTAAAGTGGCCAGTGAGAATACACCCAACACAACAAATATTCATTCATGTATTCAGTTTGAATTGGTTGAGTCATACTAAAAAGAATTAATTTACACATGAACCAAATTTTGCTTCCTCGGTGCACAAACTCAGAAACACTCCTAATGCAGTACTTTCTTTCTTGCACTTTTCTACTGTTCCTCATAGTATGAGTTCTCTTTCTCTCTTTGCTACAAATTCTAGATCTTCTCAGGTTCAAGTATGTGATGTAGTACATGTTGTATATAGGTAGGTATAAACCATGGGCATTTGGTGTGGTAATGATTGCCGAAGATTTGTGATTTATTCGTTAATAAATTTGTATTCACAAAGAACTGTTAAAGTTAGTCTATATATATATATACAGCTGGGGAACAATCGTTCTGTCTTTTTTGCAGCAAAAGAATATATATATTTTTGTGACTATGTTTTCTGAACTATTCATATCTTAACATACACTATATGGCATTTTTTACTTATAAAAATAAAGCAACATCTCTGAAACTGAACACACTAAATTTCAATTTTGTAAATTTAGTTTTTCATAGTTTTATTCTTTTATTTTGTTTTTTAAATATTGCAATTCTTACACAGTATGACATGTAGTGAAATGCTTTTTCTAGATTATAAAAATATCCAATTAACACCGAGGTAAAGAGATGTAGGATCTGAATACATTAATTTGGTCTGAATATGGTATTTAATTCTTTCTTTCTTTCTTTCTTTCTTTCTTTCTTTCTTTTATTTTTCAGAAATAATGGGTCACTGTACCATTTATTATTATAATAATGTTATGCTTGAAGTTATAAAGTCATTTGTGTTAATACTTTTTTACTTTTTTATTAAAAAAAGAGTGTTGACTTCATAGACTGTTGATTATAGGAAACTGGTACCTCACAAAGTAAAACATTTCTGGGTTAATTATGTGTCAACTGAATAAACTCTGGCTCTTAAATCAGTTATAAAACAGCAATAACTTGGCACAAATCAGGTATATAGTAGTTCATCAACCACTAGGTAGTTCACTCCAGTAGAGGGCAGACATTACTAACTTATATGCCACTGTTGAGTCAGGATTTACCAAAAGAATAGTGGAAGCAGAATGCAAGTAAAATGCATCACTTGTACCACTGTTTTTCCAGCATTATGACCATCTGTGCAAATAAGTGATACTATAACAAAGCTTCACTGCATCCAGCAAAATAAAAGACTGAAATAAGACCACAACAAACTGAATATTTCTACAGTGCTATATTCTAATCTCTGCAGTGACAGTGATGTGTTGTAGAAATAATCCACTACCAAAATGACAGCCGAACTGACGTGGTTCTTTCATGGTCTTTTTCCAATGAGTGATGAAGTAAAGTTTGACTGACAGCTTGGACTTTTTATTTTACACCTGATTACTGATTTTAGCTTAGAGAATAGAAAAAAGATCATCTAAGACCCAGTTAAAGCATCACCCCACTGGCTGCCTCTTTCTAAGAGAGAATTGTCTAAATGTTTTTAGATTTTTTTTAATTGTAAAGTGCCTTCATACATCTCTGAATGCATAATAACTGTGTTCATTATTAAAGGTCATATAGCCATCTCTACAGTCCACACATGAAACCTAAACCAGGTGCAATATGAAGCGGCTTTTCATTTTTATACAATAAAAATATGGAACTTATTATTATTATTATTATTATTATTATTATTATTATTATTATTATTATTATTATTATTATTATTATTAAATGGGTTTTATGTAATACTCTTTGAGGAAAAAAGAATACGAAAATTTGGACCCATGTAAACACAAACAAGCCTGCAGCCATATAATACATTTGTCTATGTCTATTACCTCTTTTTTCCCTGAGGCCAAATTGAAATTTTTGCCTTGGGGTTTCCATATTAATCATTTAATTTCTTTGCCCATGTCACACTGCACAGTGGTCAAAGGTTCTTGTGAAAATAGACACTCAGGGCTTTAATAATTTATCTGCAGAACTTTACAAGATCCTTATAAGAATACTTATATAGCTATTCATAAGTATTGGGCTACTAGGGGCAATATATTTAAGTTCAAGGCGGTTCGATTTTTTTTCACTCAATTGTTTATATATTAAAGGAGATTGTGATATCAAATCCATTTTCACTCTCTTAGATGTTCCATGCACTGAAAAATTCAAAGCTGTTATCTTCAACCATTAAAATTCTGTGTGAGGTTTTGCCAACAGAGGTAAAAACATCTCACACTAAAAGCGAACAGTGTCCTGACTCATTTCATACAAGACTTGCAGCAATGAAATAATTAATTTGTTTGCACTGATTGAAAATGTCAGATAAGTCGATTTTAGAATACCAGTGTGTGGGTAAAAAGGGATAAACCATCATTTTCTTTAATTGCACATATATGGTGTTTATCTGTTATGTATATGGTTGGAGAATCTATAGAAGGTCAGTGGGGGTAGAGCATATACATGTTGCATATAAATTATAACAAACTCTTAGATCTTGTTATGAACATCCACTACTTGTCTCTTTCTTACAGTTTAGCTAGACTTTACCTATAATACTGTCATTTAAACAAACCACATCTATCTATTATTGCTGCACTCTGTTTCTCTTTATTATTTTCATTTCACATTCTATTCATCTCTCTGTCTGACAGATGCAGGAATGATTGAGGATATTAATCTCAGTCAGCACGGTCAACAGTGCTATTTGTTACTATTCTAAAAGTATCTTCATTAACGATACAAATCCTTCCAGGTTTTAAGTGTATTAAGTGGTGTTTGTACAAGAGACCTGTTATACCTTACGTGTATTTTGGCCTGTGTCACTTAAGATTCTTACACAGATTCTTTGAATTTGCTTGAGTGTATACGTACACAAAGAGCGAGAGAGTGTGTGTGTGTGTGTGTGTGTGTGTGTGTGTGTGTGTGTGTGTGTGTGTGTGTGTGTGTGTGTGTGTGTGTGTTTGACACCTTCTCGTGCAGAGAATCAAACAATTTCATGCAGATAGCGAAGGGACGAAATGAACTGAGCCATAAGCCATAATAAAACAATCCAAATGTTATTACAGAGTCGACTGCCTCTGTCCTACTTGAAAACACATTTCAGAACCTGAGGCCTGCCTGGCAGGTCTCACCCTCCTAAATAAATCAACGTTAGCTCACATCTAAATTATTTAGGATGGGACTTTGACTCATATTTAGAGTATACATTATTGGGAGCTGAAAGTGCCAAATGTTTGAGTCATGAGGAATTAAGGCATTCTTTGTGTCTTTATTGATATATTGGACAATGAAACTGATCACAATAACTTATTAATAATAGTGTAGGGCCTTTTATAGAAAATACAGCATCAACTCATCTAGGGATTGACAGATACAAGTCCGGCCAGAGGGATTTTGAGCCGTTCCTCTTGCAAAGCAGTGGCCAGGTCACTAGGTGATACTGGTGGAGGAAAAGGTTTATGTTTTGTGTCACGTGTCTGCCCCTCCCTTGTCTCTTCCTCCCCGCTTCTGCACACCTGTTCCTCATGTCTAATTGTCTTGTCTATAGCCGTGCCGCCTTGCCTATGGCAACGCGGAATCCTTTTCGTCTGTTGTGGTTGTTCTAGTCATGTCTGATTTTGTCGTTGTTCTTGTTTTGTGTTTTTATGTAATAAATCTTGTATTTTTATGCTATCCTGCACTTGGGTCTGTTTTTATCCCCGCATCCCTGACAGGTTTCCTTCAAAACACCCCAAAGTGGTTCAAAAAATATTCAGATCTGGTGACCATACAAGTCATGGGAGATATTCAACTTTACTTAATTCTTGCTGAGTGTTTGGGTGCATTACAATGTTTGAACCCTTGAGTGCACATGGCCCTCCAATGGCTCACTATTCGTTGGCAATGCAGCACCCATCTAGCACAAGTAGTGTGCCTTGGGAATGCCATGATATTGTAGCCCAAACTATCACTGTGCTTCACACTGGGCACACAACCATCCAGGTGATAAGATTCTTCAAGGCTTCTTCATAAACCGTACCTTTCCTGAATGTGGGAAACACAGCGAATGTGGATTAACATAGAACAGTATGTTTCAAATTGTCCACAGGAGAGTCAAGGTGCACGTTTTATTCTGCAGTAAGTTGGGCAGCTCTGGTTTTATGTTTGTTTGTTTTTTATCAAATTCCTATTAGTACCTGTACATGCCTTTAAGACAGTTTCCTCTTGTGTCGACCAGTACTAACGTAGGATGTGGTTTGTTGACCTGGATACAGTGGCTCTTCATACACCACAAAGACTTTCTTACCTCACTTTTATCTAATCCTGTCTATTACTAGTCTCTCATTGAATTTATTAGAACTTAATGGTCTCTATCCACAACTAATGATCTTTATTTTTAATAATCAATTACAATAGATATATATCAAATGTATAGTCAATGCACACACTGATACAGCCATCTCTGATGTTTCCTCAGTTTGATTATTCTCTATGAATACTTATTGGGCTACAGTATGACTTTGCATTGAATGTTCATATCTCCTGAGATTGTTGATTGTGATGAAGGTTTGGCTCCAGGCTCTTCTCCAGCTGCTTTCACATCAAGCCTTTTTTTGCATTTGCTATTTGGATTTGTATCTTTGTAGAAT
Source organism: Tachysurus fulvidraco (assembly GCF_022655615.1). Classification (NCBI taxonomy): domain Eukaryota; kingdom Metazoa; phylum Chordata; class Actinopteri; order Siluriformes; family Bagridae; genus Tachysurus; species Tachysurus fulvidraco. The sequence continues at coordinate 7,037,881 of NC_062533.1, forward strand.
ATTAATTAAATGTGTATAATAATATGTGAAGTGTTATAGGCACTAGAAACACATGCACATACACAGTCTTCTGCAGGTTTTGAATAATCTAGACATAGATACAGAGAGCATCCTCGATAATTACTTGTGAGAATTAATCATTTACACGTGCATGTGTGAACTATGAAATACACGTACATACAATGCAACTTGTGTGTACACATGTTCAAGTGTAAAACAAGATTTGTATATATAAATGGATATTGTAACAGAGATTCAAATACAACCAAAATTCAGCTCACTGAGGCCCTGTATTAGTTTGCTGTAGTACAATTTGTAACCACATTTGTTGGCATGTTAGTGAAACGGAAAGGATTCAGATTTGCACTTGTTAGTTATATATCCATTGATTATTTTCAGAAATCTAATTCTGTCCAATTTCACTTCACCCTGTTATCTTCTGCCACATTTTTCCTCAAGATAAACGCATTTTTAGAAGGTTTTGGAAACAAATACGAGGTCACATTTTATAAGATGATTATCAGTTTTCAACAAATTTGTAAAACATTCTGTTGTAAAACATTCTATTCATTAATTTTTTTTTCTGGTATGTTGCTTATTTTGATTTCTAAGTTAATTTATTGTACTGATATTATAACTAACAACCAGATATGAATGTAGTGATGGTATAAAAACCAATGCAGTTAACACACTAAGTAGCTTGGTACGGTTTGCCAGTCATTCTTTTTTAAGCATATCCGCTCACAGAATGAGCAGAGCATGAGAGACTTACTAAAAGTGTTTCACTAGATAAAATCATGTTTTTTCGAACACATTTTCCTAGAAAAAGGGGCTGTGTGGAGTGTCATTGTTGGCTGCTATTTAACAATTAAGCATTTTACATATGAGAATAAATGATGTCATCATGTCTAATCATATAGTCATTTGTGTAAAGCAATGACAAAAATGACAAGCCTGCAGTGGGTGTGTGGGTGTGTGTGTCAGACAATTTTACCTCGTTAGGACGTTTGGTTGTTAAAAGGGATAATAAAATCTTTTTAGATACTGAGGTTAAGATTGGGGTTATATTTAGGTGCAGCATGATTTGCCGCACTAATAATTCTGTCAGGGGAAAAGGTCCTCACCAGGAGAGTAGGACGAGCGTGTGTGTTTGATTGCTGATGCGATCTGCTCGGTTCCCTGTGCGCGCAGGAACAGCCTCGGGCTGCGCGCTGTCAAAGCAAGCCGAGATGGAGGAGAAGAGGGCGGCTGTTTTATAAAGGAAAAACACGTTCAGTGCAATTTCTCCGCAATGTCTCTCTTACTGAAAAACACAGTGCTCAGATAGTGTTTAGATCGTGCGCATCGCCAGTAGCGTGTTGCTGAGATCTCAGTCCGCTCAAGCGCAGATCTTCAGGGCACAGATTTGTGAGGTCGTCAGTGGCTCCGGGCCCAAGAGCAGAATCTCCTCTCTCCACTTCCGCTTCTCCGGGTGTAGTGACACAGGAACCGAGAGGAAAACACACAACCCTGAACGTTTCATGTTTCAGGTGAGTCTCTCTCTCTCTCTCTCTCTCTCTCTCTCTCTCTCTCTCTCTCTCTCTCTCTCTCTCTCTCTCTCTCTCTCTCTCTCTCTCTCTGTGTGTGTGTGTGTGTGTGTGTGTGTGTGTGTGTGTGTGTGTGTGTGTGTGTGTGTGTGTGTGTGTGTGTGTGTGTGTGTGGTTATTCTGCACCGTTTACGCATGTGCCAAAAAGCTACTGCAAACTAGTGTCTAAAACTATTTATTCAGTTTTATTTGTATAGAGACTTTAACGATGGACTTTGTCGCTAAGCAGCTTTACAGGTTTTTAAAATATTCCCAGCTTTACCCCAGTGCCCCCAGTACAGACTTCAGATTATTCATGACAAGATATTGCTGAATGAGTGATTAAATACAGTATAGACGTGTATACTGTTGTAAAATCTGGTATAGTATTGTATTGTATTAGATTGTATTGTATGCTATTGTATTGTGTAGTGTAGTGTAGTGTAGTGTGGTATGGTACGGTATGGTATAGTATTGTATTGTGTTGAATTGTATTGTATAGTGTAGTGTAGTGTGGTATAGAATTGTATAGTATTGTATTGTATAGTGTAGTATAGTATATTGTATAGTGTGGCATTGTATTGTATAGTGTAATATAGTATGGTGTAGTGTGGTGTGGTGTGCTATGGTATGGTATGGTATGGTATGGTATTAAATTAAACTGAAAAACAATCAATTTAAATCAGATCAGTTTTCCATAAAGTACTCAGTGTTTCTAATATTTTTAGTAGTTATGGTTCACAGGAACTTTTTCCATTTCCACATTAAAATTTAACATGCACACTGGTAGACAAGTATAATAACAACAAGTAAAGACAAATATTAATAGTGTTTTTTTTTTTTAAGTTCTTTTTAATCTTTTTAATTTGAATTTCTATAGTGGAATTTTATCACATACACAGTCGCCAATTCCCAAACTGTAAACTGTAATCTAGAGAAACTTTGACTATTATGAATTAACTGAATAGTTAACATCTATTACATTTTCAAACATTTCACCACAGATACTGAATAGATTTAAACATCACTGATATGTCCTGGCAAATCTGTATTACCTTGGTTTAGTATAGTTTCCACAAAGCTTGCACTAGTATGGTCAGGCTTTTACATATGCAGCATTAAGTATTTGAATGGAACCAAGGTGAGAAGTCAGCCGTCACACATTCTCTCTCTCTTTTTTTTTTCTGGTGTCCATCGGGTACCAATTCTAGTGCAGTTCAGTTGCAGTTAGACTGCAGTGCATTCTGGATTTGATTATAAATGCACAAAGTGAACCAAACTCGCTGTGTGTTTTGGGCTACTGACAACATTTTTTCTGTTGATGTGAGCTGTTAAACTGAGCCCCGAGGCACAAACTGAGCCAAAGGACAGAACTGACATGCTGTGGAAATGTGATGTGTTCTACAGATTTGGACAAATTAATAAATGGGGGGAAATGCTGGATGTGATGCACGGTATGTTTTATAAAAGGTTCATTATCTTCAATGTTTTCTGTGATTTTTAGACCAGTTGGTTTACCTTTTTCTATCACTATGTTTCTCACCAGTGAACAAAGTTACATGCCCTCCAAACAACGCTCTTTTTTGCTCCTATTTTTTTGATGGTTAAGAAATTGCTATGAGAAAACAAGCCAAATTGAAAAGCAATTTCACTCTGAATTGAACTTGATCAACAGATTAATAAGTGTGAAAGTGCTCCGAGCCTAGGATGAAAAGAAAAATGAAATAAAAATGTGGACTGGTGCCAGTGATAATGAGCTGTTCTGAACTGTTCTGATAAATGTCTCTTTGAAAAATGACTGGCCACTTAACAAAAACAAGAATAAAACAACAATGAAGAAATAATAATAGATTCATTATATAATATTATATCATATATTATTAGTATATAATAATATAATAATGTATCTGATTCTCTAATAATTATTTTTTTTTAGTGTTTGCTAGAGTATTTATTTATTTTTTTTACAAATTCAGATTTTTTTCACAGACAGATACTGTACACATGTACAACAGGTAGTGAACTGCTTTCTGACTGTCTGCATCATAAAATATAGAAGCAGTAAGAATAAAAGTTGAATAAAATTAAGAATAAGTACATTACATTAATTTATCATTTTAATATGATTATGCTATGAATTCAATTAACTGTTGGGGTGGGAAAGGGAAGAAAGTAAAAAAAAAATTTAAGTATGTATATATAGAGGTAGTGTATAGTGTGTAGGTGAGTCCAGAAAAAGTCCACATTCTATGTATTGTTCTGATTGAGGGTCCTCTGTGTTAAGATTCTCTGTGTGTTTGCCTTCAAGGAGCAGAAGTGCTTCGCTAACTGCAACAGAGAGAAGAAAATCAGTTGACAATGATAATGACAAACTATGGAACTGGGTTAATCTTGTCATTCCTCCCACGGTTTGCCGTCACTGTGACATACATGCACAGGCCGACTGATTCATTTCACTCAGGAGGATTCGTAATATCTTCTGTGAGATACTGATAGCTGGTGTAAAAATACTACAGTGTATTGTCAGGCACTGGAAACACTTTTATTTCATTCAGTATAATGAAGCAGGGATAAAATTAAGCCCCACTAGCAATGCACATTATTATTATTATTATTATTATTATTATTATTATTATTATTATTATTATTATTATTATTATTATCATCATCATCAAAGAATATTTGTTTATTTATTTTTTGTACTTTTTCTACCACTACTCAAATATATCTGCATTCATGTATATACATTTTTATATTTTTCCATAAACTGTCTTCTACACTTTCCCACCTACATACTGTAGTAAAGTATTTCACTTCATATTGTACTGTGCATGGTTGTGTATCTAAGAAATCATTTTTCAAATATGCAATAGTTTAGTATCATTTAGTTTGTCCATGTTGTAATACAGACTTTTTTTATCAGAAAAATTTCAGAAACATTTTTAATATTCATCAGTCACTTACTGTTTATTTTCACCATTACCATATGACACACATCTTCTAATTAAGAGAACTGTTTACTGTATAATGTGGTGGTGGTGGTAATGGGAATGTGTGTGTTCATGTGATGTGTGGGTGTTTTAGAGTGTAGCCTGTGGGTGATCCATTTGTTTGATATGCAATTAATACTGCATGCTCATTAAAGAAAATGGTGACAGGTTGTTTATTACCTGAGGAAACGTGACAGGTTGTTCATTACCCAAGGAAACAAACGTCCAAATAGATGGTAGAAGTCTGTCGGGTCAAAGACAAGATGTCTTTGTTTTTTTCCCATCTTGATGTTACAGAAAGCTAAATCACAAACCTGTTAAACTTGCCAGTAAATATATCCTTGTAGTAACAGCCATGTGCTATTTCACATGTCAAGTGCACTTGCTGATTAATTACTGACTGCGGTCCATCTGTTGTGTGAATCCCATTAATCACCGCAAAGGGACCGCCAGAGGTCCACCCCTGACTCCACCCCTGACTCTGTGTTATTTGGGGTATGTAAGGTGGGTGTATCAGCCATGGTGCTGAGGTTTTTAACACCTCACTGACACTGCTGGGCTGAGAGTAGTCCAACAATCAACCATACGCAGCCAACAGTGCCATATTTAGAAAGTGATCTCTGATGAACTGTTACGTGTAGATTAACACACACTGTTTATGAAAAATAAGAAAGTAAAAAAAAAAAAAAAGAAAGTAAATCTCTAACTGCCTGCAAACAATGTAAGTGTCTGATTCACTTACATTCACCTACATCACTTACATCACTCTGATTCACTCATTCTGTCACATCAGTGTGATGAATCGAAATAGGAAAGAATCTGCTAATGGAGTTTAGCTGAGCGCTCTTCTGTGGCTCAAGTGGTTAAGGTTCTGGGTTGTTGATCGGGGTTCAAGCCTCGTCAATGCCAAGCTGCCACGGTTGGACCATTGAGCAAGGCCCTTAGCCCTCTCTGCTCAAAGGGCACTTTATCATTTCTGACCCTGCACTCTGACCCCTACCTCCAAAGTTAGGATGTGTGAAGAAAAGATTTCACCTCACTTTAATGTATGTGACAACGATAAAGGATTTTATTCTATTCTATATGGTTGTTGTCTAAATGGTTGCAGGCATCCTCTCTCTCTCTCTCTCTCTCTCTCTCTCTCTCTCTCTCTCTCTCTCTCTCTCTATCTATCTATCTATCTATCTATCTTTTTGGTAGTATCTTGGATGAACTTTTTTCCTTTTCCATACTAACTGGACCCTAGGCATATACAGTATATCATCCCTGCACTTCAGAGACTGTTGAACCATTTTTCCACTTTAAATCTTTTTTTTTTTTGTCAGTACTGTGTTCAGTGGTGTTCCTTCCTGTGTTGATTTCTTTCCACTGATGAGTGGATTAGAGAGGGGTAATAAAATATGCATATGATGCAAGTTTTTTTTTTTTGTTTAGTTTTTTGTCTATCACAAGGAACTCATTTCGTGAATGAATTTGTAATTACATGATGAGTTGAATTAGGAGTTTTATATGAGACTATAAAAATGTTTAAACTTTGCAGTGCTGTAGCCAGCACTGAAGCTTGACACCGCTAATAATATGTGCATTACACATTCACTGAATCTTTTTGTCAAATCCAGGTCTTCTTTCCACCCACGCACTCAATTTTCATGTCTATAGTCAGTAGTAGGATTCAGACTGTTGCCCTCAAGTACTGAAGATGTTAATGTGAGTTTGGAAACATTTCATACACAAGTTGCTAATCTCTCTGTCACTTCTCTTCACACTACCACTCATGCATAGAAATATGGATAAGATTAATTTTTCAAAAGTGGGAGAGCGTTATTCTTTATATATGCCTTCCTGATATGTGATGTAATTTAATACACTTAAATACACTTTAATTCACTACTGAAAAATTCTGTTTCACGCCAGTGCATTTTGATTCAGGCCAGATTGTATAAGATTACATTTTTTTAGCCTTTTTTTTTAAAATTTATCTAGGCTTATAAACTGATGCAGCCATATCATACAAAATGTTGGGTCAGTTTTCCAACTGTTTTTTTTTTTTTAAGAACCACTCATTCATACAGAGTTGTGTATCAGATCCTCTACAAAAAAAAAAACAACATCGTTAACTAGCAAAAACGTATATGTACGTACGATGTTTATAAGGCCTTGTCCTTCTATGCTTTTACCTTGTATCTGTAGTGACCAGAGACTGACATTGTCATCGGTTGTTTTCTTAAGATTATGACAAGGGCAGTAGGGACTGGAGACGAGTTGTCGGGAATTAGGCATAAACAACGTCCAGTAAATCTTCTAGTAGGCCTTCTAGCAGACCTTGGCCCGGTCCAGATTAGCTTGATCAGGAGATGAGCATGTGGTGATTTTGAGCCAATGATTGAGGATGTTTTGCTTTTACATATCTTCTTTAATTGAGTTCTGTCTATAAAATCTTGATGTAATCAATGATCGTGGCCCTTCATCTCTCATGATATATGCGAAGTGTTGGGTCCTGCTGCGCAGCTGAGCACAATAAATTGTGAAACCGTTTTTTACTCTTGCCCGTGCCTACCAGTGTGATATTTTACGCTTTAATTCTCTCAAACCTCAAAACTTCCACAGAGGACAGAGATGTTTGTACTTTTCAGTTAATCAGTATAAAGACACATATCAAGCTGCATCAAGCTCATATCAAGAAAACAAGAAACTAGTAAAGGAACAACTATTTACTGTATATATGACATATATTTTATGCAGTAAAGAATATTCCACATTAAATGCTATAAAAAGGTTCTATATGATGTGTCAATCATAACTTTAAGTTTAATAAGTTTAAAATTGCTGTGGAGCAAGTAATTTAATACACTCTGGGGGGGGTAGTGTTAGTGAAAAATAAACAACTTTGCAATGGTAATGCACTGTACAATATTGTAGATTTTATTTTCTGTTGTGTTGTATTCTTCACTAACAGACTGAGTAACAGTGAGCTCCAGTGGAGTTCCTTCATAGGGAAAAACTGGGCATCCTGTTGTTTCCATATGAACTATGTTACATTAATTCATTTCTCATGTAGATCCTACACACTTATGCTTTACATCTTTATGTATTCTCCTTTCTTTTTGTACACTCAAGTGTTATCTCTGTGTGACAGCCCAGGGCTCTGGCAGTGGTTTCATTTCTATCGCTCCATGGTGTTCATTTCTGCAGAACTTCATGTCAAGCCTCAGAGGGAAATGTCATTTATGGCACTGCATATGCTCAGATTTTTTTTTAATTCCTCCTTCTGAACTTCTCTATCAGCACAGATTACTCAGGGAACACATTACCTACCTGCACACACACACACAAAAAAGCCCTCCTCCAATCCACCACGTAACCATGTAATGAGTCTGATGTGCCTTTTGAAGAGCAGGCATGTTATTTTCCCTCATGCCCCCAGGCCACCCTGCAGTGCAAATGATTATGAAATTGAAATTAAAACTATAAATATATTCTGCCTCTCTCTCTTATCACCATCCACACAAAGTGCATACAAATCAGGCCCAGATCAGGGCTCCTGTTCAAGACTCTTCTTTAAAGCTGGAATAATTGCTAATTGGGTAGCTGGGTGTGAAATGGGTTCTTCTAGGTGGAATTTTAAATGTGAAGGAGACAAGAAATAATTTTACCCTCTTGACTTTTTTCTTTTTCCTTTAAGAGATGTCATTTCTGGTTCTGGTGACACACCTGCAGGCGTTAACAGCAGAACGAGACAAAAGAATAGTCTTTGCATTTTAAATTGAAACCTTACAGGATGTCTCTGCAACAGAGAGCCAAAGGTGATGAAGACTACTGCTATATTTAAGTGCATGTGTCTAACTGGATACAGCTGAAGTTTAGGAGTAATATTCAAGTCCTGAAGTGCCAAGTGTTCTTTTCATGGTTTGGGATATAATCCCTTACAACCTTTAAGTCACTTTCACATAATTGCTAAGGTATCACTGTCACCACCCTAGAGATGGCACAACGGCACAGTAACTTAAAATGTATATAATTATATATACCTGATATTTAAAAAGAATACTCTTCATTTGTTGTATATTTGTTTAAGCCGATGAACAATTGTTCTTTATTTCTGCTGAATCCGATAAAAACGTTTTTAGCATTAAAAAAAGTCTCAAAGTGAGATTCAAATCAGAACAATGACGAGCTCGTTGCACTGATTTCACACATTTCTTCAAGATAAGATGCCAAAAGAGTTAGTGCATCACAATTCCAATTTAATCGTGAAAATACATCTAGGATTGAAGAAAAGCTTGTTTGACTCATACATGAATAGCAGTGTTGTTTATTTCCAAACCAGTGAACAAGCTCAACGAACATGATGATTGGTAAAACATCTCATTCTCTATTCTCACCTTGTAATGTTGTCATTCAAAAGTACACAAAGAAATGTATTAGACTATATAATTAGATGGAAAATTGCACAGACCCGGTCACACACTCGGAGGAGCATGAAATACATGCGCAGTGCTTCATTAATTAAACAAGTGTATGTGTGAGATTTAAATCATATTCGCATTCTTCTATGCCTGTTAAAGTAGTCCTATCTACCTTTTAGTTTCCCCTTCATCTAACTGTAGCATTGTGTATCCAAATGTATATGAGACAGAGTAAGGGTAAGTTTGAATTTTGGGGATGCTCCCACCCTTTTCTCTGCACCTTTAAGAGCGCCTGCGTGCCTGAGCTCATTGCTGAAGGTCATTAAAAAAGCACGTTAAAAAAAAAACAAGCTCTCAGCTCTGCGGTCCAATATAGCGCATGCGCACTGCCCCGGGACTCATACACTCTCAGACCGCAATATGGCGAGAATGCCTGGCAGCGGGCACCAGTGCTGTGGCGACGACGCGGCCCCGGCGTCCGGGGAAAGAGAACGGGACACAGAGGACGGGGAGGAAGGAGAGATTCAGGAGATCCAGATCACGGTGGACGAGGGGGAAGAGTGCGAGGATGAAGAAGCCGAGTTGGAGTCCAAGAACTGCGAGAGCGCGGAAGCGGTCCTTATGCGGAATATAGACCAACAGCGCGGGGGGCACGAGCTGCTCATGTCTCCCCTGGACCCGGATGCTCATGAGGGAGAGACGACTCATCTGTCCGTGTCCGAACGCTCGCGTCTGAGCGAGAACACGCGCTTGGCCACGCGTTACGCTGTGCGGATCTTTCGCGAGTATTTGAGCGAGACAGCACAGAGTACGAACTTCGAAAACATGGACAAACACGGGCTCTGCAGGGTCCTGCGCGCGTTTTACTCTGAGGCGCGCTCCAAGAGCGGTCAGTTGTACAGCAAGTCGTCGCTGATCAGCATACGCAGTTCGCTTAACCGGTATCTCAACGAGCCGCCCTTTTGCCGCACGCTCGACCTGACCAAGGACCCGGAGCTGCGCAGTGCCAACCTGGCGCTTGCTGCTGTCATCCGCCGCCTAGAGGAGCAGGGCGCTGGACCCGTGGTTCAGAAGCAGGCGATCACGCGCGCCGACCTGCGCAGGCTGTATGCGTCTGCCGCGTTCAGTGCGCGCACTCCGTTCGGACTGCTCAACAAAGTGTGGTTCGAGACGTGCATGTACTTCTGCACGAGGGGCCGAGAGAACCAACGCGAGCTCGAGGAGGACTCTTTCGGGCTCGCCACGGACGAGGACGGGAGGAGATTCGTGTACTTCAAAGCGCTCGGTCCCTACCACAAGTCCCGCTCTTCATCCTGGAGCAGGAAAAGATCAGACACGGATGAGGAAAACCTCCCGCGCATGTACGAAACCGGCACGGAGTTTTGCCCATACGCAAGCTTCGTGAAGTACCTGTCAAAGCGCAATCCCGCGTGCAGGGCTTTTTTCCAGCGTCCGCGCGATCACTGCAGCGAAAACGACACTACGTGGTACGAGAATAAAGCCGTGGGTAAAAACCTGCTGGGCACGAGAATGCAGATGCTCTCACGCGCAGCTAAGCTCTCCAAAACATACACCAACCACTGCATCGGTGCCGTCTCCATAGCAACTCTCAACAGCGTCGCCGGCATCGGCTCGAAATTGGCGCCGCTACATGTTGCACCGGAAATGGTCAACGGAAGCCAGCGGCCAAGTCGCGACACCGAAGACCCACCGGACCTTGAGACGCGTAAAATGTGCAAACGTCCACGATCGGAAATGTATTCCGCGCATGTGCCGGGACCGGGGTATTCTCCTAAAAGGCTTTGCGCTCGCCCTGTTGCAGAGGACGCAAACCCTCCGGTGCGGATTAAAGTCAGCGTGGATTCCGTGGTCCCCGTCGCCCCGGCTGCGCTTGAGCACGAAGGGGAACCTGCACTCGTGCTGCCTGCGCAGGTAACAACAACTTCAGGTCTAATTCAGAGCAAATATTCACAAAGAGACGAAATATTGGCGCGCGTTACGGCGTTAACGCGTCACCAATCAGTTGCTGGCAAAATGCACGTTCGTGTTTTGGTTTTAAATGTGTTGTTGGTGCGGCCTGTCCTATTAGTTAATCTGGTAACTGATAGAGACTACCTGGTGGTCACGTGGTCACTTAGGGATACCCAGTTCCTGACCTGAAGGACACAATTGGGTCCATTTATTCAACTGACACATAAACGGGCAAGTTTGGTGTGTTTGATCTGGAAAATCAGCAAACTGTGGAGCATGAATCACACAGGGGTTGGGAAACTCTAATAGACAGGTTTAGTCTGTTTTTGTCATTGCAGATCGTCTATGACAGACTAAAAAATAAGTATGAAACTGTCTAACTGTCTAAAAACAAGGTGGTGTCTCTTGTTCATTTTCATGTTCATACGTATTTCTTCATAGCATGTTCATTCTCCATCGTTGTGTCAATATGCAAGTAATGTATTTCTTTCAGAAATCCACATAACACTTGAATAAATAAATCAAATGCCCTGCTGTCTCATCTTTGACTCATCTCTTTGTATTATAGAAATATTTGTCTGCTGGAGTTTGACAAATATTTCAAGTCTTTATATAGTTGGGGGCTTCATTTAATCATTTGTAACTGTGTTGTTCACACTTTTACTATGCTTGATTTAATTCAGACCATGATGTCAGTGGGTTCATATCCTATTCACACATCATGACAGTTACCATAGGTAAGGACCTAATGGATTAAGATATTGGGACATTAACAGAGAGAAGAGATTTCTCTGGAAGTGCACCTGTTCACTAGGTTTAGAATATCATAACAACAGGCAATTCTGAATAAGGGATAGAAAATTAAGAAAAGTGTGCTGTATGAATTGTTCCAGCATCTCTAATTATACTCCTGGCTGTGCCATGTCATAGTTTTGAACAGTGCTTATCAGTGCTGTGATGTTGGGGATTATGGTGGGATATGCTGACACAATAATGTTGCAGAGACAGATGTCATGTCCCTAGCCCAGCAGAAGAGAGCAACACTTTGAAACACATTTCTGTTTTGGTGGTTTTTTTTATTTTTTTATTTTGAGAGTAATGCTGATGGCCATACCTTTTATACAGAACAAACAGAGATTGTCTCAGACAAAGCTGGAGCATACTGTATGCAAATGACAGTACTTGTAGCTCTGCTGCAATAATTTAATTGCCCCTTTTATATGGTAATATATTATTATTATTATTATTATTATTATTATTATTATTATTATTATTATTATTATTATTATCATCTATCTATCTATCTATCTATCTATCTATCTATCTATCTATCTATCTATCTATCTATCTATTTATTTATTTTTATTTTATTTATTTATTTTACACAGCCCACATGTTTATCAGGAGTTTGACCTACATTCAGCACTGTCCTCATATCACATGATTGCACGAGCTATTAGTTGTACTGGACATCCTGTGCAGTCCCACAGGAACACATTGGCTGCCTGTGGGGCTTCTCTGTCCAACTGTTTCACTCTCCATTGATGTCTTGTCTCTATATCCATACATACAAATACTTATAAAAATGCGTACAAACCTATGTTAACATGGTTAAAGATATTTATACCCACTTTCTCATTCATACCTTGCTTTTGTACCTCAGGAACATCACAGCAGTGTGGCCATGTCGGCTCGGCCTCGCTTGGCACAGTCGCCAGCCTCCCCAATGGGTACAGCTGGCATCCCCACACCGGCCCAGCTGACCAAGGCCAATGCACCAGTGCACATTGACGTGGGAGGACAGATGTACACCAGTAGTCTTGCTACGCTCACTAAATACCCAGAATCTCGGTAAAACACACATACATTTTTTTTTATTTTTTTTGCAAAATTGTGTTGAAAAGACATACAGGTGTTAGCATAATTTGTTTTTCAACTACAGCTAAAAAAAAAATAACAATCCTCCACGAGCGTGTGTTGCAATTCTAGTATTTAACCACTAGGTGTAATAATAACAATATGGAACTAATATGCTCAATGTGTCAAGGGAAATAAAGCACACTGCTCCATGATTGCACATCTATGAATGTGAGCAAATCAATGGAACAAATCAATGAAAGCCTTTTTTTTTTTTTTTAAATTACTGGTCATTACAAATAGCAATTTTCTATTTCAGCAGTGTTATGACTGGTGTATGATGTATGATGATTAAGGACTATAAAAAGATTAGCATTTGCTGAATTAGCCTAGTGTTCATATGGACAATCAACCACAAGCTGGATATGAACTAATTAGTTATGAAATATTATAAATTGGTATACATGAAAATCCTGTACTTTCATAAAAAATATTTTATATTTCTATTCCTACTCCTGATTATGTGTAAATATATGTTTAAGAGTAGTATCTAATGAAAAACTTGACTGCTTAGTTCAAATCGTTTATTTATTAATGTATAAAATAAATACTGTATGAATGGAGTTTGGCCTCAATTTTTTTGTGCTGCAATCCACAAAATGTAGCTGTAAATCTTTCTCTAAATTTTGGCATCGTCAGGTGTTGTGACTCCACCATATACAATGCTTTAGATGTAGATGTAAATAAATGTTTGCGAAACTGTCTTTTGATCATTTTGAGCTTTCCACTTTGTGAACTTGGCCTTGAGTTTTATGAGTTTTGTGGGCACCAACAAATGTGGTGTAATCCCATGTTTCCTGGTAATTGCCATTTATCGATATTTACAAATAAGAATATAAAGAATATTATCTCTTGAGTTGAGGAGAAAGAGTACTTTTAATCATGATCAGCCCTGCCATTTTGATGCACATACGGGCAACATAGTAAAATAGAAACAGAAAAATGAAACAGTCTATGACATAAAATGCCGTTTTCTGTTTCTTAACTAGTCATACTGAGTCTGTTTTTTTTTCTCATGTCATTCATTATGGGTGCATTATCTGCTGCTTTTCTACAGTGTATGTCATGCTTTCTAGGTTTGCAGTTCCACCTGCATTTCTTTTACTTCTAAATATACCACCACCTTGCCAGTGTTTAGGGGTTGGGGGTGGGGGAGGTCTTGTCTATAGTTATTATCTTGCTGACCAGAACAATTCTGCAATGCCAGGGAGTGTTAAAGTCTCCTGGCTGCTGACTGAGTCAAACATCAAAGGAGAGAGCCTGCAGCACTGGTTCTCTAGCCAGCTTGACATCTTCTCTCTCACAGCTCATATATACTGACACAAAATTATACTGTTTTCTACAGTCTTTAACGTTCACACATAATCTCATACAGTGTCATGCAATCTTAACACATATCTCTTAACATATTCACACAGCACCACAACAGCTTACATACAGTAGTGTCATACAGACTCATACAGATTTATACATAGTCTCTTAACACATACAGATTCACACAGTCTTGTACAATCTCAGTCTCGTACAATTTCACAGTATTTTACAGACTCAATCAGTCTCAATCTCTCACAGTATCATAGGGACTCATAATCTCATCGTTTCTCAGAACTCAGTGTCATACAAACTCAGAGTCACTAACGGTATTACAGAGACATCACACAAAGTTTTATACTCTATACTCTCAAAGTATTACACAGACTCAGTCTTGTACAGCTTCACTCAGATAGCCTCATAGAGCCTCACACAGACTCAGACTCATACAGCCTCACAGACTCAGACTCATACAGCCTCACACAAACAGCCTTGTACAGCCTCACACAGACTCAGCATCGTACAGACTCTCATTGTTTTGTACAGAATCATTCAGACTTACAGTCACACACTCACACAGCCCATTCAAACTCACAATATCATGCAATAGCATAAAAACTCACAATTATTCACAGTCTCTCACTTTCCCCATGCAGCCACATACAGACTTATACAGGCTTTCTCATGCTCACATATTTACATGCTCACACTCATACATTCTCACAGTGGCACACACTCTGACACTTAGAGAGTCTTGCACTGGTCAGCAGTGTCAGGGCATCATGTGCCCCAGGGGTCCTATTGTTCTATATTATACTGTATACCTTTGTGTTATTCATGTATGAATAACACAAAGCACTGGCTTTAAACATATGATCCATATCCAAATGGGACAGTGTGTGGTCTAAAACACTGTATTCTCTGGTGATAAGTGACAAATACTGGCTACAACTTATACAGCTTTGTCAACAGCATCCAGGTATACACACAAAACTGTGACATCTGCATAAGCAGCTTAGTGCCTGAAGTCATGCTGCTCTGTTACTCATGAATGCTAATCATGTCGATTTCTTTGTTTGTGCATACTCTCGGCATTTTCAGGGGGCTGGTGTACTATCAGGCACCAAAGATGGGCATGCACTTGTCACACATATGAATATACACAGAGGGACTCCTCTCTCCTCTCTATTTCTCCCTCATTCTTATGCACAGGATTGGCAGATTGTTCGATGGCACAGAGCCCATTGTGCTAGACAGTCTAAAGCAGCACTATTTCATCGATCGTGATGGTCATATGTTCCGTTACATCCTCAACTTTCTCAGGACTTCCAAGCTACTTATCCCAGATGACTTTAAGGTGTGTTAGATTCTACGTCTCTTTCTGTATTTGTGTTAATTTCCCAAACACATTTGAGATTGCACTGATCTGAGCAAGTTCAAATCATTACTCAAAATTCATCTCCTGGACTGTTTTTAAATATGTGTTTAATGCTGTTTGCTACTGTTTTGTTGCTTGTGCTGTTTTTTATTGACTTTATGTGATTAATGCTGTATAATTTTAGAATTCAGCAGACTTATATGTCAAGGGTTTTTCCATATATGAATACATAACAGGTATAAATATAGATTTAAATAGAAAATATAGGTAATATATAAAATTTGTTTTACTTAGAAAGCCTGTCAGTATATAGATTACAGGGTATGGAGTTGAGACTAGTCATTTGCTTTGGGACTGGGATCCTGAGATAAACAGAGGTTTTTACTTGAATGTGTGTGAGCAGCCAGATATGAAGCTTGTTGGGCAAATTAGTTAGAAAATGTTGCAGTGGTACAAACTAAATAACATTATACAGCAATAGTAAGCATCTCTGTATTACAAAAAATGTAATTCAGGCCACAACTACATCTGATTTAGATGTAGGCCACAACTACATCTGACATTACACTTATACTATATAAACATAAGCAAGCCCCAAACACAGTACACAGGTCACTCTTAATATTTTACTCCTAATAATTAAATAAAAGAGTGATTATTCTATGTATGTGTTTGAGCAGGACTACAGTCTGCTGTATGAAGAGGCTCAGTATTTCCAGCTGCAGTCACTGCAGGCAGAGCTTGAGCGCTGGCATTCGGAGCAAGACTCAGGGTTTGTATCACGGCCGTGCGAGTGTGTAGTGGTGCGCGTGGCTCCTGAGCTGGGCGAACGGATCACATTGAGTGGTGATAAGGCTCTCATTGAGGACATTTTTCCCGAGATCGGAGATGTCATGTGTAAATCAGTCAACGCAGGATGGAACCATGACTCAACTCATATCATCCGGTTCCCTCTTAACGGATACTGCCATCTCAACTCTGTACAAGTAGGTGGCACAACAAAAAAAATTCTGTAACATACACTTATTATGAGTGCTTTATAATGTTGTTAACAAAAAAGAGTTCATAAAGTTCAGAATTTCCCAACCTAGAGAATGTCAGGTGATGCAACAATACATCCAGTTTTTCACTGAAAGCCAATAAAATTATTAACAAACAAAAACATATGCATTAAAAAAATACAGTTACACTTCCTAGCTAAGTATACAGTATTAGTGTTTGCGCTAACTCACTGAGAGAGAGAGAGAGAGAGAGAGAGAGAGAGAGAGAGAGAGAGAGAGATAGATAATAAAAAAATCTGCTGTTTCCTTAATAATCTGCTAAATAGAATTATAAAATGTGTGTGTGTGTGTGTGTGTGTGTGTGTGTGTGTGTGTGTGTGTGTGTGTGTGTGTGTGTGTGTGTGTGTGTGTGTGTGAGGTTCTGGAGCGGCTTCAGCAAAAGGGATTTGAGATTGCTGCTTCATGTGGAGGTGGTGTGGACTCATCTCAGTTCAGCGAGTACGTTCTTCGGCGAGAGATAAAGCAACTTCGAACTGGAGTCCTGACTTCAGTCATTCAAATTAAACAAGAAACATTGGACTAGTGGAAAATGATCTTTTTGAAAATAATTCTAATAGTTCTGCCATATTACAACACAGCAAGTCAAAGGTTTGTTTTAAAACCTTTTGACTTGTTTTTACTGGATTCATCTCCACCAGTCTCATGAAAAGAAGGAAAGTCAAAAGTAGCTCCATCCAGGGCTCTGTGTATTATTAATATCACCAGAAACTGTATCTCTTAACCGTATTATCAAATTATATTAAAATCAAAAATCACTGCACACACACAAAAGCACAAAATAAAGGTATATGCAAATATTTTTTATTCTAGTCTCTCTTTCTTTTGTGATTCTTTATTCTGTTATATTATTTTTGTAAATACTGTTAAATGTTGGAAATTTTTGAAATAAAAAAGAAAAAAAATATTTGCCTTTGATCAACAATTGGCCACAATTTTAAACACACGGTATCTTCAGAGGCAAATGCTGAGAAATCATTTAGACACGATTATTTAAAAACGTATAAAAACTGAAAATGCCATTTTCTATTTTAGTAAGAATGGTCACATTCTTACAGAGGTAAATGGTCAGGTAGACTGCTAAGAAGGAAATAATCATTTAAATAATCATTCTTTACAACTGTGGTGAGCAGAAAAGCAAACTACATGTGGTCTTTGAAGACAACAACATCCTAATCAATACGCAATTACCAGATTGTGTATTTAAATATTTATATATAAATTATATATTATATACCCTTTTCATTCTGGATCCTCTCAAGGTTTATTCCTCTTCCATTTAAGGGAGTTTTTTCTTGCCTCAGTCACCTTGCTCATTGCGGAAAATACAAACACATTTAAAAATAATTTTAAAATTAAACTTGAATTTTTATATTTTTTTAATCTTTGTATAATGTATATATTTCTTTCTATTATGTTTCTTATGTTCTGAAAAGCTGCTTTGAGACAACATCCATTGTTAAAAGCGCTATACAAATAAATGTGAATTGAATTTTGAATTGAATAATACTTATAAGTAAATAAAATATGGGAAATAATGCTAATATAATGTGTATCAGAAAAATAAAGGTTGAATGTCTTTAAACACCTAGTCATCATGTAAAAATTATAATAATATCATCATACTGCACATTTTCCACATTCAATCGTTATTTTGATCACTTTAAATTCCCAAAATGAAAGAAACACTATAAAAAAAGCAACATTTTTAGTGGCAGTGCATCTGACATTTAAATGATCAGGATTCAGAAACCACTTCAGGTTAGTTCTAACTGCAGTTCATGCCAAAATTTAAATCTCAAGTCAGAATAACAGATTGTAAACACGTTAGCAAAACATATTAGTGGTTAAAGCCAGCTGTATGTGATATCAATGGAGGTGTGGCACAAGGTGCTGCTTCATGTTTGTATGTTGACACAGCGTTGTGCCAGGAGCAATATGTCTGTGTGCCTGGAGAAATATGTACATTTCTGTACTACACTGTATGTATGTACTGTAGACTACACACTGTATTCCCATTTACACAGATATATAGACTGAAAAAATTACAGCGAGGGATCTTGAGGCTGAGCTGCTCATATCTTAAACTACTAGTCAAGACATTTTGAATATAATAGAATTTTTGTCGTGTTGTGGTTGTGAAGGTAAACATATGGTTACATATATACATACACGTACATACATAGTGTAGTGTATAACACTGAAGGCTGCTGTAGGGCGAGTCATGTGACCTACAGGTTCATAGACGTTCCGGAACTCAGCGAGAGCTCATCAAGGTATAAATGTATATTGTTGACATTCGAATTCAGACACAGTGAGCACACTGCATCGAGCAAGCCATTATTTAGAGAGACATATTATTCACAATTTACACTGCATACTTTATATTCACACAACACACGCCAAACTTTTACACAACACACACCAAATTTTTACACAACAGACTTCATTTTAACCAATTTTTCGTATCAAACGAGGAACATCACACCACCAAGTTTGGAAAATGGTAAGTTTCCTGATTATGACTTTGTTGATTAGTAAATTTGATCATCAGGATCCATTTTATTTAAAACATTCACACTGTCTAGTCTAGTTTAATATTTAGTTTGTATAGTTTAATAATAAGTTTAATAATCACTTACATTTATATTAATTTCATATTAAATTGTAAGACAAGTAGCTTTTTGTCTTAGGAGCACTAAAGCCTTAGACATGATGATTTAACACAGAAGTGGGAGATACAGTATAATAAGTAATACATCCAGGCCTGTTTCTGAAGAGAAATGTCATTATTTACATCAGTAAGCTTCAGTAAACCTGTTCATTTCTTTCTTTTTTTTTTTGAAACACTAAGTTTTTCTAAAAGCCAACTCTGTTTCTTCTTTCAGTTCCAGCAGGAAGAAACAGTGCACTATGCGCCTGCAACTTTTACACCTGACTTCAAACACGTCTCTGACAACGTCTACCCCATGTACAACCCTGAGTACCAGTTTGTGTACCAACCTGTGTACTACTCAGTGTACACCCCTGTGTACCAACCTGTGTACTACCCTGAGTACGACCCCGAGTACAACCCTGTGTACCAACCTGTGTACTACCCCGAGTACTACCCCAAGTACACCCCTGAGTACTACCAGGTCCTGCCACAGGATTTCTACCCCCTACCCCCAACCCCCAATGGTGGAGACAGTTGAAGAAGAATGCTTCTTCTCATCTCCAGAGCTTTCTCAGAACCAACAGCCAATTCTGCCTGAAAAGAAGCACACACTGGTAAGAAATCAAAAAAGCAATACATTAAAAATGCTTAAGGTTCTTCTAATGGTGTTTTCACATATAAATCCAGATCTTTAACACCTAAACTATCTCTAGGAGATTCACAGTACAACTCCAACTTGTATTTCCTGCAGATTACATTTCAGTGCCCCAATGATGATAGTCAAGACATTATGGTCAAAGAGCTTAAGAGAGGAACAGCCATGTATGAACCCGAGAGCCTGTTTCCAGGCGAGAACATGTCTGTACCCCAACATGTGTGTCCACCTGAACCTGCATCTCCCCCTGAACCTGTGTCTCCACTCGAACACAAACCGGCCTACATGATACCAAACACAAAGGTACAGCATTAAAGTCTGTCTGCATAACACAGACCTGAGAGGACATGCTTTTGTGTCCATATATGGACATGGGGACGTGCTCATGATTTGATTATCATGAAGCTAGTAAACTTGATCATTAGGATCCATTTTACTTACATCCAGGCCTGTTTCTGAAGAGAAGCATCATTATTATTATTTATCAGTAAGCCTCAGTATGAATCTGTTCATTTCTTTTTGTTTTTCTGAAACCATCAGATTTTCTAAAAGCCAACTCTGTTTTTTTGTTTCAGTTCCAGCAGGAAAAAACAGTGCACTATGTGCCTGCCACTAATACACCTGACTTCGCACACACTGACAACATCTACTCCATGTACAACCCTGAGTACTACCAGGTGCTGCCACCCGACGTCTACCCCAACCCCCAATGGTGGAGACAGTTGAAGATGACTGCTTCCTCCCATCTCCACAGCTTCCTCAGTTCCTCCAGCCATTTCTTCCCGAAAGGAAGCACTCAATGGTAAGAAATAAAAAAAAGCAATACAGTAAAAAAGCTTAAAGTTCTTATAATGGTGTTTTCACATAATAACTCCAGACATTTAACACCTAAACTATCTCTAGCAGATTCACAATTTAACTTGTATTTCCTAAAGATTACAAATCAGGACCCCAATGATGATGGCCAAGACATTATGGTCAACGATCTTCTGGGAAACTCAAAGTGGGTCTGGCCATGAACATAAAGAACCATAATATGACTAAATAAAATTATATCTTCCAACTGTTGCACAAATGGTCTGAGTTTTTAATCACAGTAAATAAATGTTGGTGTAGATGCCTTACACATCAGCAGCAGCAGTTAAAGTGCAGTAAAATAATCAGCTTTAAAATTCCACCTCACTAAAATAAAATTAGAAATTAATAACTGAACATCATTAAAACCTCAATATGAGCTATGAAATAACTGATGAACAGTATTTACCAGAACTGAGTAAATATATATAGATACAGATGTTTGTAACAATAAACTGAACAGAGATTCATACAGTAGAACACATGTGAGAGTCTAAAAAACATGTGAGATTTTTTTAATTTGTGTGCAGTAAGTTTAAAAAACAGTAAGTTTTATATGTTTAACAAAGGACATGTCTGCTGCATCGCCTGTCACCAATCTGTCTAATATCGCTCCTGAGAAAACTTTCTGTTCCTGTGCACATTCTCCACGATGTTCGTATGGGTTTCCTCAAAGTTCTCTGGTTTCTTCCTACATCCCAAAAAACATGACAGGAGTCAGACCGGCTACACACATTAAAGTGACCCTGTGTGTTTATGGAGTCTTAAACCTAGTTCCTTAAACATTATTGAATTAAGATAAATTTAGAGTATATAAGATCTTGCGTGATGAGGTCACGTGGCCGAGATGCTTGAAATCTGATTCGGATAATGAAGCTGCTGAGATTTAAAGATGCTCAAACAAACAAGAAAACACAAAAGGCATCCAGCATCATTAATTTCTTACAAACATCCAGCCTAAATGCACATGAAGCTCTTTATTACTCTATAATAAATTCTAAAAACATTATACTATTATAAAACAAAAACAAATATTAAAAGCTTATTGGTTACAGTCAGTATGGAAGTGTCTGGGTTCACAAGTAACTGGGTACAGACAATCTTATAAAAATAAACCTTTTATGAATTTTCTTATTTCACACGCGTTGTTAATTAAGACAACTGTTATAGTTACAGCATCCTTAATCCTTAATCATCACCAAACAGAGAGGATCCACCTTGAGCAGTATTTTTTATTTGTTTTTACTTTTATTTTTCATGGTTCGCACTTTAAATCTTAAGTGGGTGCGACGTTTAAATGATCCCTACCCATATTTGCAATGCCCCATCCACAGGGTCTTGGGTAACTTGTATAGTGTTTATAAAATAACTGACAGAAGATTCAAGATAAACAAGCATTCTTGCAATTTTCACATTCAAATATAAATGTATTTAAAATATATTTGTACATTCTAAATAGATTTGTAGTTTAAAATGTGGTATAGACACTATACGAGAGCTCATGGCCAATATTGACCTGGTCCATACTGTAAAGGCATGAAATATGAAAAGTTTATAAGGATTAAAGATGATTTGGGATTGTAACTCTGCCTTGTATCCTATAACAGCAGGTCCCAAGTGCTTTATTGCATATTTATACAATGATAAACATGAACAAAATACTATGACAATAATCAAATTAGTGTGTTGTTCACATTAACAGATGCATTACCTACTATTAATGTAATTTTGTACATTTTTACTGGAAAGTGTTAACCACAATAATTACTTAATTATTTGTTCATGTACTTCAGTCTATAAAATTTAATTTCTTTTTTGTTTGTTTAGCTAGCAAACTTTAGTTGACTTTATTTAATTTCAGAAAGTACAATGTAATATAATACTATCACATGGAGTAGATGTCACTGATATAGATATCATACCTCAAAGTGATGATATCACAGACCATTACCACATATAGCTGCTGAGCCTCTTCTTAATATTATTAACCCCTCATTATCTTTAGTTCACCTCCCTTAAATCCATCAAGTTGCCAATTAATTACAGTTATGGAGGTAACGAATTACAAGTACTCATTTTGGGGTTATTTGTACTTTAATGAGTATATTTTTAAGTCTGTAAATTCAGTTGTACTTGAGTACAAAGTCATTTACTACTATTTTTAAAATTTAAAGTACCTTTGTAACACCAGTACTTTTACTTGTAAATTTGTAAACTTGTAAAACTATCATTTCAGCAATCTAACAGTACTTGTGCTTGTGTACAGATTTTCCACCACTGTCACTGTTAGTCACAGAGATCACACTTCATTCAGATGTTTGATTTGAACATTAATTGAAGCTCTTTGCCTGAATCTGTATGGTATACTTTGTGCATTGTGCTGTAAAAGTGAGCAGGTGTTCCTAATAAAGTGACCGGCGAGTGTATATGACAATATACATATACAATATACAATATATACGTTGTATTTATATATTAATTTATTGTTTTATGATCAGCAAGTGACTCTGTAACCTACATCCGGGTAAAAGAGTGAAAAAAATGCGGTGAAAGAAGAAAGTTAGCATTGACGCTAATTGGCGAAGAGGCTGTGTTACAGAGCACAGCTGACCGAGGAGGCGGGTTGGGTTTAAACTCCTTACTGAAGGAAGCTAGTAGTCAGGAAACTGTTCACATTGTAACAAGAAGGCGGATTTTAAACCAGATGAGCGTGTGCTACTGACATGGCACAACGCCGTTTGTGTTCTAAATGTCTGTCATGTCTAAAAGCGAAAATGAAAACGACGTTAAAAGACCAGACGATTCGTTAGAAGACGCTTCACCAGCACCGTGTACTCAGGTGTCAGATAAACACAACGCACAAGATGCTACCAGCGCGTCTCAACCTTCAGCCAAGGAGTCAGTGTTTACACAGGAAAGTAAAACTCAGACACTAGGACCACCTGAAGCACTTAAAAACCCTTCTGCTGAAGCTGAAGGTCGACCATCGGGTATGCTGAACAATCCTGTGACCTTCACTGTAACATCTGCCTCCATGACTCCAACACAAAATGCCATAGTGAGCTCTGTGCCTGTGAGATCTGCCACGCCGCTGGTGGTGGGGGCGAGAATGGTGTCGACGGCTGGGGCTAGTGGACAAACCTCAGCATCACATCCTGGAGGACTCACTGTAACGTCTAACCAGATCAGACCTCCACCAGTGACCCAAACTCCGCTTCGAGCAGCGATCGTGGCTTTACCGAGGACTTCACAACAGAATGTAACCGTGCCACGGAGCCCTCAGACAACATCTCTTCAACTACCTGCTAACTTCCAGATTCCACAAGGTTTGTGTTGACGTTTCAGATAGAGCTGCCTTAAAGGCATCTCAGATTTGTAAGTGCTTCATCGTAACTATTGTGCCATTTTTTGGTCTAGGTATGGTTTTAATTCGCAGCGACAGTGGGCAGTTGATGCTGGTTTCCCAGCAGGCTTTGGCTCAAGCACAGGCCCAGGGCTTTGTGCCCAAAACATCAAGTGTCACTACAGCTGTAAGACCACCAGCCTCCCAGGTTTTAAATTTTTTTATTTTCTATATTAATTTTAATATTTTTTTGCAACTCAGTTTAATAAGAGGTTACTTATAAAAAAAAAAGCCATGTATCATGATGTACAAAATAGCATGTATTTTCTTAACTGGTGGTAGAATAAAGCAAAATCTTATTTACAGGCAACAGCTACATCTATCATCAGAGTTTCTGTTCCATCTTCATCTACAACGGTAGCCACCTTGGTAAAGCCTACCTCCTCTACAGTAAAGGCTGTTTTGAAGCCCAGCTCCACCATGGCCACTACCATAATCAAACCTACCACTACAGGAAGCACAATTATTAAATCCCCCTCAGTGTTAGGGACTGGCATTAAGCCAAACACTATCACGGGACCCACCGTCATTAAAGTCACCTCTGCTCAGAAACCTCCGATAAGCAACACAACAGGAACCATAAGCCAAAGGACTATAAATGTTCCCTCTACATCTGTAGTAACGGTAAGTATATACCTGTATAGGTCAGCGTTTTTTGTTTTTTTTGTATGCAGGCACTAATATGGCAGGTATTTAAATACAAAACAATGATTTGTTTGTATTTATTCAGTCTATTGGCAAAGCATCACTTTCTACATCAGTTTCTCAAAGCATCCGCCCAGTTGCCATTGGACCTCGAAATATTTCCCCGAATATTCCCATCAAAGCCAGCAGCAATAGCAAAGTCTCCAATCCAGCTACTGTCACAACCGTGAGTCATTTCTGCATCTTCCTTCTTCTTGTTTTTTGTGAGTATGTGTGTTTGTTGCCTTCACAAATTATTCACATAAATCAAAATGATCAAAAATTTGCTTTTACACCAGACAGTGAGATATGTCACCTAATCTAAACCCAGAACTATCTGTATGAGAACCTGGATGAGAACCTGTGTCTCTTCCAGACCTCACCTGGAGGTTGGGTTGGTGACATAATTTACAGCAAACATACCAATATAGAACTTAATAAATAAATAATGATGGAGTTTCGAGTTCTGCTAGAATGTCAATTCATCTGACCAATCGTTGATTAAGTAGCTTCAGCCATATGTTTTTTTTATTTTGGTTTTCTTGGTACATACATATATACACAACATGCTATTCATTCCTGCTTGAAATGTTTGTGAAAGTTCAGAAATTTCGTGCATGACCTCTGAATACGTTTAGGTACCTTTAAAATTAAAATAATTTTCTTACAAGTAAGTATGTTTTCAATTTTGATTAATTGAATTATTTTTAGTAATCTGTCTTAATTTGATCACGTGTTATTCTTTCATGAAATTAACATGTTTTTTATTGTCAACAGGAGACATTGGAGAATGTAAAGAAATGTAAAAACTTTCTGATCACTCTAATGAAGCTGGCATCGAGTGGGACCCGTTCACCTGACATGGCACAGAATGTCCGAGCTCTAGTCAAAGACCTGCTGGTGTGATATCACATCCTTTTGATTTTTTAGTTCCATTTCTGCATTAGTTTGAACCAGGTTTATGGTGTTATGTTTGTTTCTTATCAGGACGGAAGACTTGAAGCAGAGGAGTTCACTGAAAAACTTTACATGGAGCTGAAATCATCCCCGCAACCATACCTGGTGCCCTTTCTTAAAGTAAGATCTAGGCTTTGTGAGTTTGATATGAAAGGATTTGGGATGAAAGAAAATTTAGTCTGAGGGTTTCTTGACTTTTTCAGAGAAGCCTTCCAGCTGTGCGTCAGCTCACCCCAAACTCTCAGCTCTTCATCCAGCAGAGTGAGCAGACCAAAGCATCATCTTCATCCACAATCAGCAGCAGTGCCCAGAAACTCAGCATTACCTCCTCCACCACGTTCTCTCAGCCTCTCCGAGGCAGTGTATCAGCCAGACCTGCTCAAATGGTAAGCTCACTTGGCACTAAATGTTCAGATATATCATATACTGTTACCTAAATAAGTCTTCAAAATAATTAAAGGCCAAAATGTTATTAAAGTTTTACAGTTTTCATGCACAGCAGTCTCCAGAGCTTACTCAGAATAGTGCAATAAAGAAGAACATCCAGGAAAATTCTTGTTGAATAGAAAGGTCAACTAAGAATGGTCTTGCCTGCCAGAAAGACTTCAGTAAGTTCAGATAATCACTCTGTACATTTTGTGAGCAGAGAAGTATCATGTGCAGAACATCAAAGTTAGTTGAGCTACAATATCTGAAGACCACATCAGGGTCCAGTTCTGTCAGCCCAGAACTGAAAGCTGAGGCTGAAGTGACCACAGACTCACCAAAACTAGACAGCGGAAGACTGAAAAAATGTGGCCTGGTCTAATGAATCTCAGTTTCTGCTGAGGCTCACAGATAGTAGGGTCAGAATTTTGCCTTACTCACCTACTGCACGAATCCAATGCCTCAATCTGCCTTATGTTGACAGCCCTGGTGAAGTTGATGTTACGGTGTGTTTTTTCTTGACGCACTCTGAGCTGTTAATGAACTGTTGGGCTGTTACCAATCATTGCTTGAATTCCATAGTTTATTTCAGAATTGTTGCTGTAATGCTGTATACGTTCATGGCCACAATTTACCTTCTAATGGCATTTTCAGCATGATAACTCACCATGTCACAAAGAAGTAGTGTCTTGAACATGACAATGAGTTCAGTGTTCTTCAGTGGTCTTGTTAGTCACTGGATCTGAATCCAACTCCTTTGGGATGTGGTAGAGCATGAAAGTAACAGCATGAAAGCACATCTGAAAACTCTAAGCATGGAGCAGAATCTCAAAGCAATGTTTCCAAGATCTTGTGGAAAGAACTGAGGCTGTTTTGAGCTGAACTGAGTAAATAAATGATCCACAGCTTGAAACTAAAGGTTTATGTAGAGGCAATAAGTACAATAACATTGAAACTTCAGTGTAATGAGTTTGTCCACATTAGTTAAGTAGTTAGCTGAGGGTTCGCAAGCACAGTACGATGTGTTCTGCTTAACACCGTAATCGTTTCTGTGGTACTGTATGTTGAGCAAATTCTAAAGCTAGCCTCTTAAAATGGTATTAAATGAAAGTACTCTGCTACTGCAGCTCAATAATGCTTTGGAAAGTAAAACATCTACTATTTTATATATATTAGATTATGCTAAATAAATATAATATAAAATATAAGTTATACTAAATATAACTCTTTTCATTGTAAACCTCAAGTGATTTTAAACAAGTGACCAAAAATGATATACTGTATGTTTGTCCTTTTGTCCAAGTTTTTAATTCAGTTATGTTTGAAATAGTGAAATTGAGCCCTTTGCTGAATTGTGACTCATTTTTAGGACATTTTGTCCAATTTATCTTCATTCTCTGGTTTAGTTCCTGCCACCCACACTTCAGTATAATTCACTTAAAGCCACCAGTACCCCATCCGCTCCTGTTATCACATGCTTGATGCAGTCATTTTAAATGTCATTTGTCATCTTTTAATCTAATTCTGTGGATTTTATTGTTTATTGCATTTTGTTTATATTGAAGAATATCTCCAGGAATATTGCCCCTCATTTTTCTTTCCCCAAATGCACACACGCACACAGTTTTTGAGTGTTTGAAAGCTGACATTTACATAGAGCATTCCCTCTTGGTTTCCTGCATTGCCAGTGAGTTGTGGGGATCTTTTCCTTTGTCTAATTCTGCCTGACTGTACGAGCTCTGCTACATTTAAGTTGAAGTTTTGTATTTGAGCAGGTGATCCAGCAAAGCAAAGGAGTGATTGTGGAGCAACGTGTGACCTCTTCATCCCATGTTGTCTTGCCAGTGCAGAACCACACACAGGCCAAGCAGCCAGTCATTCAGACAAACACACAGGCAGCAGGTACAGTAGTAACCCTGTCCTCCTCTTTCTCCTTATCCTCCTCATTCTTTCTTCACCTTATTTTCCTTTTCCACATCTCCAAATACTTCTCCTTATTTTCCTCTTCCTCGTCTCCTTTTATTCTTCTCTTCCTCCTTATTTTCTCTTCCTCTATATTATCTATTCCTTAATCTCTCTTCTGCCTCCTCCTCTTTATTCTTTATTCTCTTTATTTATCCTCCTCCTCTTTATTCTCTGCTCTCTCATTCTCACTTTTGTCCTTATTCTTATTTTCCTTCTTATTCTCCCCTTCCCTCTTATTCTGCTTCTCCTTCTTATTTTTCTTTACTTTTCATTCTCATATTTCTTCTTATTCTCTTTTCCTCCATATTTCCTATTCCTTAAACTCTCTTCTTCCTCCTCCTTATTCTCCTCCTCCTCCTTCTGCTCCTTATTCTCCTTTTCCCCTATTATTCACCATCTCATCTTCATCCTTATTCTTCTCTTCCTCTTCTCCCTTCCAAAAAATAAATAAATAAATAGAAAAAAACTGGACAAAGTCTGGATTTTATATTTTATTTTAATCTACCCGTTGCCAGATCTGGAAATGTGCATAAATAGTTGTAGAGTTACATTACCTATTTTAAATGAATTGTTTATCTTATTCTTTGCACAAACCCAGCCTTCATCATTTTTCGTATTCTTTCTTTTCAAAACACCTTTAATGACATAAAACCAGAAAAAAACATTTCCAAAAAAAGGATTGGATTATTTCATAATAAAAGAGGAATGGACTTTGCACTGGTACTACAGTGGTTGTTAAAGTATGTCTATCAAGGTTTATTGTTATTGTACTCATTAAGTCCATCCTTGCATGACTAAACCTGCAGGTGAGTGGAGCTGCTGAAATGTGCAACACTGATTGTTTGTGTCTAAATGTTTGAAATTCAGTTCATAAAATCCAAAAAGACATGAAAATTTTTTTTCATGAAACAAGCCTTGATCAGATCAGGTTAAATCAATGCTAATGTCATTGTGACAAGTATTACCACATCAGGAATTAATGGGTAATGAATAACATTTTCACTCTGGATCATCAGAGTAAAATGATGGTAGTGCAAGATAGTACTATAACTATAGTGAATTTCTGTAATGCCTATTTGCTGTATTAATTATTTTGACCTTTCTAGTGCAATGTGTTTTTTTTTTTTTAAGGAGATTTTAGGAAGCTTTCACTCCAGGCATGTAAAACCCCCTCTGGACCTACTCAGGCAGCACAAGCACACAATTTCAAGAACAGCACCTCAGGCTTATTCCGGTAATGTCTACTATTCTCCACTCTGGATTTTGTGTTTTGGTTTTGCGGAGTAGAAAAATAACCTAATAATAATCTGTAGCGGTTTAAAAATGCAGTGGACTTTTTATATGCACACAGTACACTGACTAGTTTATGTCGTACTGCACATTATTTTTCTAGTTGCCTCGTAGTCATTCAACAGTGGAAACGGACCACCGTAGGACCGTTATTTGGGTTGTGGCTCACTGGTACGAGTATCATGTCAATGCAGGGTTCAAAACAGACAAACGAAATCAGCTAAGTGTTAGTGTCTAGCATATGAGCATTAGTGTAAGGTGGACCAACAAGGTAGGTGTCCCTAATAATGTCACTGCCTTGTCAGTGTCACTGCTGTACTGAGAATGATCCAAAGCCCAAATAACACCTGGTAAGCGACGGTCCACTGCCAGAGAGAGTGGAGGAGACAAAGAGGTTATAGTCAGTTATAGTATATAATTGTATACTTACAGCTCAAACCTATAAACCTGTTCCAGTTACCAAACAAAAACCTATATAGTGAGACTCATTGTGTATGTATGACCGTGTGCTTTTGTTTGTTAGTGATGACGACGACATAAATGACGTGGCCTCCATGGCGGGTGTAAATGTGAATGAGGAAAACGCTCGCATTTTGTCATTCAGTTCAGAGCTGGTGGGAACAGTGGTGCGCTCATGCAGGGACGAGCCTTTCCTCCAGACCACAGCACTGCAACAGAGAGTGCTTCACATCGGTAACTGTGTCTTACCACCTACTCAATGATGAAAAATGCATTGGTATGGTTGTACCACATATATTTACAGTAACTTTAACATCTGTAAGGTATGTCCTTGTCTTTCACCTCTTTATCTCTCTCTCTCTCTCTCTCTCTCTCTCTCACTCAACCCCCTCTCCTTCTCCATTGTTGGCATTTCTCATGCTTTTAGTCTCCTGACATTCTGTCACATGTTGAACCCTGGTAGTGAAAGACAGAAGGCAGAGACTCTCTCTTTGATCAGTAGGATCTCTGACAAGGCTGTTCTCCTTCATCAGTATGCAAATGGCTGTGGAGTGGCACAAAATTGCCAGATTGGCAAGAATCCCCTGTACTGTGCTGATCAAAATAATAAGGGAGAGAAAGTGAGAAAACCAAGGGAGGTAGGGGAAGGTGGAGTTACCCCGAAGCAGGAGGAGATGGAACACGGGGATGTGGAAATAAAAGAGACAAGCTTGTCCTCGCAGGAGCTGGCTGTGTCAGCAGAAAAGGGAAAATGAGAGTGTTTGCAGATGTCTTTTCACAAAGCGTAACAGAATGCCAAAGCAACAATTATTACCTGTCTCCTTTTGGCATCTTTCCTGGTAATGCTTGCTGAAATTATGTTATAAGGTTAAACCTCTCTAGTGAGTTTTTGGTAATATTTTATAGTGTCTATTAAATCATACGTCATTGAGCAAAAATACTATTTCAAATGCTTGGTTAGCTGAAGTTAGTTATTTAAAAACCTAAAATCCAAACAAGTAAACAAATCAATCCCTTCGTTCCTTCCTCCAAAGAAACATCCCTAAGACATTGAAAGAATATTGATTGATATTTCTACTTTTAATATCTTAATTAGACATGCATCACAATACAGTTAAAGCTAGCCAAATTGTTTGTGTATTCGGTAAATTAAATACAATTTTAAATAAAATATGCAAAGTATTTAACTGGTGGTGTTCTAGATGTTTTGTTTTTTTTTTTACTTCTGAGATCATTTGGTTAGGCAATGTTTTTTCAGAAAGCCATGATATTTGGCGATGATAAAAAAAAAAAAAAGTAAAACATTTGTGCTGTGTGTATGTCTGCACATAGGTAAGTCTCTGGGTGTTGCAGAGGTGAATCCAGATGTGCTTGAGTTGCTTTCTCATGCCACACAGGAAAGACTTCGCAATCTGCTGGAAAAACTCACTGTTATAGCACATCATCATAATATCTCTTACAGGGTATGTATAATCAAACACACATGAACAAAAACACCTCACATAGTTCATACTAACAACCAGAATACCTACATTAGTAACTAGTATAACTCCATAAAGACTGGAATCCTAGAATCTTTCATTTTCTTTACACAATATGTCTAATATTTATGTGCTAACTAATTATAATGCCTCAGACTCTTGCCATATAGTTTTTTTTTTCCCTAGTTTAGTTCCAGTTCTAGTTTAGTAACTCTTTCTCTAAACCGTGAGCAGTTTCACTGTGATGCTACGATCAACATGCATCACTGGGGAAATGAGATCTCAGAGTGATGAGAAGTGATGGTCAAATGTAGTGTCATCAGAGAACCATAGATCCTTTTCCACATGTTTGTTGAGTCTCTAATATCCATATGATTTCCTAAGTTTGGTTTTTCACTTTGGAAATGTTTGGAATGTCTGGGCTGCAGTTGTCCTGTGAATAACTTTTCCCATCTGAGGTTTCAAGCTCTACGACTGCTTCAGAGATCCTCTTGACCTTTTGGTTATTCTCTGCTTAGCTAAGTGAGGATTTAAACATTTTCAGACCTTTTGTTGTTTGGGGTTTTAAGCATATGCTTATGTATTGAGACTTGCACACATGTAGACTCCACTCAGTTTGATCTGTGATCAATTTTTTGGGTTTCACAGCACAACATTTATTATGGGCTTAAATGCATATGTGATCACACCATTTTTTTAAATAAATACTATTATAATCTATTCTGTTTTCCCCCACTTCAATAATAAAGGCTGTTTTGTGCAGATTTATGACAAAACCCAAGTGCAGTATATTTCAGTTCAACATCACAAATGTAGAAAAGATCAAGGGGGTGAATACTTATGCCCAGTGGATGTAATACAAAACAAACACCAGAAGAGTATCCCTGTTGGTTTTTAGTCAAAATCTGAATGACTAGGTGTTGAATGCTGTTAAAGATTGCATGCCCATTTCTGGAGTTAGGATGATTGGTGGAACATTCAGACCAGTGACACTCGAGCCCAGCTAAAGTTCTTGGAACAGCTGGAAAAAGTGGAGAAACAAAGAAGAGAAGAAGAGGAGAAGGAAACCCTGTTGCGCATTGCTAAGGTAAATGTGTGGGAGTGTACTGTAGACACATGAATAATCACTGACCGTGAGCAGGACAGCCATTTCGTGTCTTGTCTATTTTCTTTTCAGAGTCGCTCGAGCTGCGAGGACCCTGAACAGCTTCGGCTCCGACAGAGAGCGAAAGAGGTTGGTGAGTGAATGTTTGTGTGTGTGTATGTATCCCACATGTTTCAATTATGTTGTGTTAGAGCTGTCAGAGTTCCCTAGAACACATTCCCCAGAAATACTAGACTACACTAGAGGGATTTTTTTTCTTTTTTCAGATTGGAACCTAATTTTAATTTGAGTTTAATTGGAGCAGAAACTGAAGCCTGAGGCTGTACATGGAGCAAAGCGAAGGCTCCTTAGACCTGTGTGCGTGTGTGTGTGCATGCACGTGTGTGTAGGATAAGAAATTATTAAAAATAAACTTTTTTTTTACCTTCAAGTCTGTTGCCAGTAACAATTCAACAGTATTAATCCTTTGTATAATTATCGTTTAAAATAAATAATTTTTTAAAAATAATTTTAAATAAATTAAAAAAATAATAATTATAATTAAATAAATAAAATATAAATAATGTATCCTTATACAAAATGTATAAAAACATTTTTTTTTCTTTTAGATTTGTTGTAATATTTTTTAAAGGTGCAATTGAAATTGGCACCAGCTAGTTTGATAAAAGTAAACCATAAAAACCTTGGTCATTTTTTCAGTTTTTTCATTATTGCACTCATTTGACAAGTGCATGTAACCATAACTTCCAATGTTTAAAGTGTAATTTCAAATAAAATTGATATTTAAATTGTTGCTGGCTTCTTTTATCTGCTAGAAGAGGACAAATAAGAAACTTAGATAGTAACACTAGCCTACTACTGCAGAGTTAAATGCAGGTAAAGAAGTGATTCCAGTCAGATACATTAATCAGATTCAGGCCCTCTGTATGACTGATCAGTGTGTCTTCACTATTTTTTGCTTCATGAGTATGTGCTTGTACTTACATAAGGTAGCCAAATTCAGCATGGGAACCTAGACAGCAGATCATTATAGATATTTTGCTAAGCCTGAATTAACATAATTGGCCCTGATCTCTGAGCATGAAGGATGGCGTTATTATACACTACATGGCCAAACGTATGTGGACACCTGCCCAGTGAACATCCCATGCCAAAACCATGGGCATCAATATTGAGCTGTTTCCCTTTTGCTGCTATAACAGCCTCCACTCTTCATCACTAGACAACTGATGGAAGGTCGTGAGTTCGAATCCCAGCACTGCCAAACTGCCACTGGTGGGCCCTTGAGTTATACAACTGAGTATACAAATGAGATAAATGTACACGGCTCTGGTGAAGGTCATCTGCCAAATCTGGTCAATGTAAAAATGAGAAGGCTTTCCATTTTGGAGCGTATAGCTGTGGGGATTTGTCCATTCAGCCACAAGAACCAAAGAGACACTGATGTCCAGTCACACAGTTTATTTTCCAATTCGTCCCTAAGATCACCTTATGACCAGAAACTAGATGGGTTGAGCTCCAGGCTCTCTGCTGACCGTGTTCTTCAACAAAAACCTTGCTAAACCATGTCTTCATGGTTTGTGCAATGTTTCAACTAGAACACTTAGTTCCAGTGAAGGAAATCTTAATGTTGGCACATTCAAAGACATTTCAGGACAATTCTGCATTTGAAAAATTTGTGGCCAAATTTGAGAGAGATTCACATGTGTATGTGATAGTCAGGTGTCTACAAACCTTTGGCAGTATAATGCATCTCCTTGTAGAAAGTGATGAGATGAAAGGAGAAGGAAAGTTTACACTTTAGTGTCATGAATAGCTTAGATGTTGAACTGCATGTTTCATCATGTCTCAACAGAGGGTGAGTTAAAATCCATGAATCAAGCTGCATCTGTTGGCTTCATGAGCAAGATGCTAACTTCTATGGATTAAAACACTGGAAAAATGTGAAATCAGAAAAAAGACAAGAATGGAGTTGGGAGGGGAAAAGGGCAAAGTGTACCATACGATGTATATGTGAAGCATAATAGATGTAGTGACATGACTTGGCTGGCAATGGAACTGGCTCAGATCAGCACATGGCCTTTATTATAACGAGATTACTGCACTCAAACAGATGCAGCAGCAAGAGCTAGCTCAGATGGAGCACAGAGATGCTAACCTGGCAGCACTGGCAGCTCTGGGGCCTCGGAAGAGGAAACCTGTGGAAGCTTCAGGCTCAGGGACTAATCAGGTATAGACCTCCACACAAGCCTCTCTGTGTCTGAGAGAACGTGACTGTATGTCATTACATAATCATGTGTCATGATATCCAGCTTTGATATGTTTTATTCTATCTGATTTTGATAAGTGAGGGAAGGATTTTGGAACCATACACATGTTCTGGCATGTAGTTGAGCTGATCTTCAATTTGATTTGTTCTGTTTCTCTGTTATGTTTTAATGGGGGGTTTGTATTATCTTTCCAGAACATTATATGGTTGCACTATGATCCACTTTTGAAGATAGATATAATAAAGGCTCACATTTTTGCATTGAGAAATAACCAGATCTTCTCTATCTGAGCAAGTTTTTAGTGAATTTTTATGTATCTCTTTAAGAGCTACTAGTATGGTATAGGAGAATCTAATGTACTGTGTGAGAAAAAAATACAAAAGAACTCAGTATTTAATGAATCCTTGGTCTAAAATTCATCTTCTCTAAAAAGATTAGAATTGTAGTGCATTTCTGTGTTTGAGATTAAAAGTAGCAGGAAGTTCACAGTCTCTGTTTTTCCTCAGGTTCTGAGTTTACGTGCTCAGAGAACGTCTCAAAGGCCTCCAACACGTGTCACTTTCAGAGATTTGATCTTCTGCATGGAACAGGACCGTGCACTTAGACACTCTCTTACACTGTATGATGCTTTCCTACGTTAAAAATCTTTGTTTCTTTCCAAGATTACTTGGAATTGCGTGTCTTTCGGCTTACTTTGGAAATGAGCACTACCTCATTTCTGGATTAACGGTTCTTTGGTTTCTTTGGTTAGTTGTTACAGTATTGATTGAAATGTTTTGCACTTGTTATTTGAGGTATTAAAACACTTGAGCATTGCTCTTGTATCGTGTTTGTGTTGAGAATGATGGCCAGGATTGACCATGTTTGGGGAAAATTTGGTTTGTTTTTTTCTGAATAATATTGAAACTACCTGATTATACATCTAATGTTAACTAATGTTAATTCAATCTCATATTTACATTCTCACTATAATTCAATTGAGTAAATGGATGAGGAGTTGGCAATGGAGTTTTGGAACAAGCTCGAGGACATCGCCTACAGCACCAATCCTGTACAGAACAGGATACTGCCTCAGGAGCCAATCAGTATAGGGTAATGCTGCAGGCATAGGAACTGACCAATCAGGGTAGGATACAGCCTCAGGGTTAAGGGACAACCAATAAGAAGTGGATGCCACTTCAGACCCTAAAGCTGGCCTACAGGAGCTACACACAGCCACAGGGCCAAACGAAGAACAACCAGGTCAACATCACTGGAGGAAAACACTAGCAAAGTAAAAGAAATCACCTCAGCGCACACAGCAATACGACATTGTCTAATACTTAGTGAACAAAATTCAATGTCACTTTGAGCTTGAGAATAAGACCAGGCCCTCACAACAGGATAGTATGCAAGTGCTGACTCTAAACAGAAAAATGGAAATGAAACCAGCTTATTATTAGGACAGTAAAACAGTTTGATAAAAGCGATGTGTCTGACCTTGCCTGCAAGAGATTAAAGCTTTTCTGAGACCCAGCCGGCTGGTTATTCTATTACCTCTTAATAAGCAGAACTGTCACACTGGGAGCTGTGTACATTGTGCCTAGAGCACTTCCAGTCCCATCTACTGTGTGTATGTCTCGGTGCATTCACACACAGCTGAGCCGCTGCCCTACAGTAACCCTCACACATTCCCAACCACTAAAGACCACTCATTTAATTACTCAGCCTGCATGCTGGATGTCTTTGTCGCTTACTTGTACAGGCTGTATTTAACTGGCCATGCCTTTTCACATTTCACAAAGCTGTAGTTCAACAATTTGTGTGATGGAAAAAGTAAACCAAAAAATTGCCAATTTAGAATCCATTCATGTGTTCTTATACAGAAAAAGAGCAAACAAGCATTTTCAGGAGGTCAGAAGAAAAGAGCAATAGAAGTTACCCTGTACTTTTTAACTGACTTTTCAAAAAAAGAACCATTTAGTATTACATTTAAACAACTGTGAAAGACTGTGAACTGAATCTTCACACAATCAGAAAGAAGTGAATTTGCAACACATCATTGAAATTCCTTTCAGAAAAGAAATGAAGCTCACAATGAAAGTCCTGTTCTGTGCAGCAGAGATTCCTGCGTATTTTTAACTGCATGAACACCCAGCAAATCTCTAACGTGTGCTTTGAAACGAAACTTTTAAGATATTTAATTATTGACTACATCTTCATACCAGCTTTAGAGTTCCTTGTCATCTGTGTCCCGATTTGTACCACAAGATCAAAGGCAAGCGGAAAGAGGAAGCTCTGGGGTTCTAGCCATCTCCTGAGACATTAAATGTAGGATGACAATGCCAGTTTCTCTCCCATTATTAATAAAGTCTGTGTTCATAAATCCTTAAACAGCAACTTTTAACACTGTTTGATGGACATGTTCTCAAATATCCTCCAAGATCTATCCATCCATCCATCTGTGATTATGCTTTTACATGATATAGGATAAAAATAATTTCAATGTAAGCCACTGATCCACTCAAGAGTATACAAACCACAATACTCTATTTGGGTAATTTAGATTGAGCACTTCCATAGAAACTCCTCAGCTATAATATGGAGCTCAGGGAAGAACGTTTGGTTCGTACATAATAACCAATTAAAGTGTAGCTTCAAATTTAAAATAAATTTCATCTACAAAAAATTCTCATTAAAGAGAAAAGAAAGGCATTTCAAACAATGGTGCTGTAATGAAAGAGGATTTATTACGTAAATAATCAATCACGTTATTGTAGACGGTGCAAAAGTGGATAAGAAATGAGGCCGGATGAGGCAAACTGAGGACCAAATGCTTGTGCCAATATAAAAAGCAGAAAAACAAACGAATGATTATAGCGTATTGAAGTTGAGTGAGTGTTTATGAAGACTTCTTCTGCTTCTTCTTTTCAGCTTCCTCCTCTTTCTCCTTCTCGATTTCGGCAACCAGTGTCTCGATCTCTTTGGACTCTAGGATCTGTTAAATATGGCGAGCAGAAAAATGTTCATTAAGTATATATTGTAAAAGTGAATAAACTGCGATAACTACTAACAACCCAAGAGAACACTTTAAAGAAATTCTGTCTGCTTCAATATACATCGTTCTTAGGGAGAGGGATGTGGTAGCTTATTGGTTAGGGTGTTAGACTACTTATCGGAAGGTCATGGGTCCGTACCCCAGGACCAAGCTGCCACTGCTGGGCCCCTGAGCAAGGCCCTTAACCTTCAATTGCTCAGTTGTAAGTCACTCTGAATAAGTTTGTCTGCTAAATGCTTTAAATGTAAATATCTAAATGAGGGAGTGCACTATGAAGATCAGATGTGTTTACTGAAGCAGGACAAGTTATTGTGCTGCCCAGTACCTTGCTTTGCTTCCATAAAAACACCAACAAGTGTATAAAGTGGAGGCTAACATGTATGGTGTGGTGTGAAATGAAACCCACACGTATATGATTATCATTCAAGCCCCAGCACCACCAAGCTGCCACCCTCAGGCCTTTAACCCTTTCTCTTCCAGAGTTGCTACAGCATTGCTGACCCATTGCAGCAACCACATCTTCCTGGGATTTTAATGTACTGTAAATGCTACATCCAATATGTTTTAGTAAAAACAAAACGCTTTTGCTGATGTTTCAGCTGTGAGGCATGCTGTTCTTGCATCACACACTACATTAACTGTGAGAGAAAATCTGCTCGTCCTCGGTGTCTGAGCTGAGTCGGAGTTGTCCAGCTCTTAACAGGTGTGAAAATCCTAGAGAGATTTTGGTTCTAATGACGAACACAGAGATTCGAGCAAAAAAGAGATATTAACCTAAAGAGATCTAGAAAGAAAAACCTACAAACGTTACCAAAGATCTTACTCTTAAAAAGGGGAGGCTTAATAAACATTAACAGCAATGCTCATGAATCCAGTTAGTGATCCAGAGTTTAGTCGTTTAGATGAAGGTACGTTTCTTAGGATTATGTTTTTATATATCGTTTGCTAAAGCAGTTAGAAGAAAAATGTGGATGTATACATTTAACCAACAAGAAATCGAGAGCATGTTACCTTTAGAGGCTGGCTTCTCCTGATCACAGCCAACTCAATATTCTTTCCTCCCGTCTGGACAACCTGACGAACATTGTTCAAAAGGCAATAAACACACCGAACCAATCTGATAATGTCTGGGGGTAAAATGTGCCTGTGTTTTGAATGTATTCATTACCTCTAGCAAGGCTTTAATTGCCAGTTTTATAGCATCGTTGTCGCTAGCAATGGCTTCATCTGTGTAGTTCTTCTCAAGAAACTCGCGCACAGTTTTGGCGCTGCGTCCGATCGCGTTTGCCTAGTAACACAGTAAGAATTGAATGATACTTATTATTAAGATCAAACCACAAACCCTCACAGTTTGTACTAATGTTAGCATGGCTGGCTACCGCAATATGGACGAAATGAGATGTCAATCTCTACTGGAATGACAACTTTCAGGTGTGTTTAAAATCATGACTGTAGAAAACATTGTGTGTGTGGCATCTGCAGGCAAAATGCAGCTGGATCCTCTTTCAGGATAAATCATAACAGCACTGGGTTGTTTTAGACAATCGTTGTCTAAAGCATCAAGGTCAACACTCTTGTGTCTGTGTGTATTCTCTACGCTATGTAGGTGAAGGAGTTATTTAATTTGGCTTGTGTGTCACTTCATATTTATAACACAGTAAATCTGGATGACCACTTGAGTTGAGTTCCTAAACATCTGGTGAAAATTTAAAAAGTCAAACTGAAAGAGGAACATGCTTCAGTTAGAGTGTTTTGTTCATACATTTCCTAGGCGTGCCAATAATTATTAAGAAGCGCATATATTTTGGGACGCCTGCGTTGAACCAAATAAAGATTATATGGAAAAATCACGCACTATGTAGCAGGACACTGATTTCCTCTAGCAGCACAATGCAACACACGATTAGATGGCACGACATTCCTGTTAAGTAGTTTATTATTTACTTTTATATATTAGTGTCTCTCTAACCTTCCACGCGTGGTACGTTCCTGAAGGATCGGTCTGATACAGACGTGGAGTCCCGTCATAGTCAAAACCCACAATCAGGGCTGAGATGCCAAATGGCCGCCTTCCATTGCTCTGTGTATAACGCTGGTGAAAGAGAACACATTCATTCGAAAAGTTTGGATTGTGTCAGAGAAATAGCCGTTTCCTCTGGTTTAAGCAATAGGGCTGTTGGAAATACAACATCTGCATTAATATAATGCCTAATTTATATATGATTGTTTAAATACACAAATGCATTTAGTAAAGGTACTTAACATACTACACAGACAATAATGTGTGTGCCACAAAGCCAGAAAATATATATACACTGGTGTATGTGTGTAAACTTATCTAGAAAGCACAACTTTTGTAATCGTTTGCCTTCTCATTAGATATGAAAGTGATTTAGTGATTCAGTACCCAAGACCTGGTACCTGTTTAAGCGTAGCAATGTAACGTGTGATGTATTCTACAGTAACAGGGTCTTCTACTGTAAGTCTGTGACTCTGGCACTCCACTCTTGCTCTGTTAATGACGATCCTTGCATCAGCCGTGAGACCTGGACAAGAACAAACCATGCATAACCGCTTTTCATGTATTACATTCTCCTTCAAACTTCACGTGTTGGAAAAAAAAAATGTTCAGCTTCTTTAATTAAACCCAAGCAATAACAGAAATATATTATGTAATAATATAACCTACAACAAATAGGATATCAGATTATGAACATGCTGGTTCATGCAAACACGGTGCCTGAAACAAGCGTACCTGCAAAGGCCATGCACACATGCTCGTCGAGGGCACAGATCTTCCGAACCGTTCTCTCCTCTTGCAACTTGGCTACAGACTTCTTTTCTACACCCAGAACTACGATGTCTTTGCCCCGGATTCCAACCTGTATGAGGAAACAAAATAAAGGAAACCTTCAAGACAAGCAAGCAAAAACTTTATACTTTATAACATGCCTTTAAAAAAAAGTATTTTAGCATATCGTTGTGTTTAAAGAATCAGCACATGATTCTAATTTTAATGACAGAACAAGTGACAGAAAGGATTAGGATTAAATTTGTAATGTCGCCCTCCACAGGCCATGTGTATATTGCACAAAAACTCCGTGTATCGTCATATAACAAAACAAAATGACATTTTTATATTAATAGCTACGAAGATTATACATAATAGTTCACAGTTAAACGCATGAGGAGTTAAATGAGCTATTGTAAGGTTTATAAATACGGTAATTAGTCCCTCCTGTAACAGTAGTTTGGCCTGTAAGCGAGAACATGCAAGTCACGATTAGCCGAGTTCTCATTCAAAGGCGCTAAAGTTAGCCACATTAGCTCAGTGGCTAGTCAGACACTTACAGCAGTGGAGCCTTTCTTCACCGCTTCTTGAGCATATTCCACTTGAAAAAGATGACCGTCAGGAGAGAAAACAGTTATAGCTCGATCATATCTAGCTGCCATTTTTATTTATCTGTTGTTGTTGTTTTTTGTAAACTAGATCAGAAACGGACCGAAGCGTTAGCTTAGCAGCACACACCAACTTCCACAACCAACGTTTGAGCTAGAAAAATTTCAACGCGCATGCGTGTTACAGCTAAAGCGTTGCATTCTGGGAGTCGAGAGTATTGATGCGTTTACGGCGCCGCCATCTTAGTAGAGTCTACGTAACTGTGGGGTATATGGGGTTCTGTGAATTACATAACTGTACACAGGAGCGGTTCTAGACCTTTTTTAGGGCGGCTTCAGCCCCCCTATGTGTGATCTCAGCCACCCTAAAACTATAAGGATAATTTTTACTTTCATAAATAAACAATAAAAATTCCGTTAAAATGCAGGACATGTCATTGATGGGAAAGAAAATTATTTATCAGTTTGATCCAAGAGCGATTTTTTTACTTTGCTTTTACGCGCGCGCGTTGTAGTTTTTCAAAAGTTCGTCTTCAGATGTCTGCTTTATTTGAACGGAGAAGCACAGGTACGCGAAGCGTGCACGTGCAGTCAGAGCTGGAAGCGTTTGTATATAACGTTAATCGGCAGAAGGACGCAAAGACGGCAACCAGATATGGGGTAAGAATTGTTTCGTTATTCTGAATAAATACACTATGATCCACAAATAAATATGAAGAGCTTCACAAATATTTTTACAAATTTCACAAAAATAAATGAAATTCACAAATAAATAAAATGGGATTTGCAAATAAAAAAATATTTAGAAATTGTATTTATTTGCGAATTGCTTCCTGCTCATTTGTCCGATTCTCACCAAATTTAAAACGATTAGACAACGTAAATTTTTTGGTCAAAAAAATGCTCAAAATGGTAAGCCGGCGGGTCAACGAACTTTTGGGCGAAAATGGACCCCAAATCCGATTCTCACCAAATTCACTATACGTGTCAGGAAACTCAATACTAACTTGGGGTGAAGTTTTTTTTTAGCCTATTATGCATAGTTTCTGCGATATGGCATTTCAAAATCGTCGCCGACACTGAACTGGGGTGTGAAAAGCATTCCAGCTAAAATCTCAGCTCTGGAGCATGATAGGTGCACATTAATTATACCAAAATGCTAGTTTTGACCCCCCTTTTCACATAGTGAAAATTTAAAAAGATCAGACAACGTAAATTTTTTGGTCAAAAAAATGCTCAAAATGCTAACCCGGCGGGTCAACGAACTTTTGGGCGAAAATGGACCCCAAATCCGATTCTCACCAAATTCACTATACGTGTCAGGAAACTCAATACTAACTTGGGGTGAAGTTTTTTTTTAGCCTATTATGCATAGTTTCTGCGATATGGCATTTCAAAATCGTCGCCAACACTGAACTGGGGTGTGAAAAGCATTCCAGCTAATTTCTCCGCTCTGGAGCATGATAGAGGCACATTAATTATACCGAAGTGTTAGTTTTAACCTCCCTTTTCACATAGTGAAAATTTAAAAAGATCAGACAACGTAAATTTTTTGGTCAAAAAAATGCTCAAAATGCTAACCCGGCGGGTCAACGAACTTTTGGGCAAAAATGGACCCCAAATCCGATTCTCGCCAAATTCACTATACGTGTCAGGAAACTCAATACTAACTTGGGGTGAAGTTTTTTTTTTAGCCTATTATGCATAGTTTCTGCGATATGGCATTTCAAAATCGTCGCCGACACTGAACTGGGGTGTGAAAAGCATTGCAGCTAAAATCTCAGCTCTGGAGCATGATAGAGGCACACAAATTATACCAAAATGCTAGTTTTGACCCCCCTTTTCACATAGTGAAAATTTAAAAAGATCAGACGACGTAAATTTTTTGGTCAAAAAAACGCTCAAAATGCTAACGCGGCGGGTCAACGAACTTTTGGGCGAAAATGGACCCCAAATCCTATTCTCACCAAATTCACTATACGTGTCAGGAAACTCAGCTCTGGCGCATGATAGATGCACATAGCACATACCATCTAGAGTAAATAATAGCACATTAAAGACTTGTAGTATGTTCTTTAGGGTCAAATAAATATTTAGCAACTTGTTTTGGAGTGGTGTGTGCCTCTTTTCAAAAGTTATTGAACTGGATTCTCTGCCACTGGAGAACCCCATAGAATAGAGTGATGATGGACATTGAACATATAGAGTAAATAATAGCACATTAAAAACTTGTAGTATATTCTTTAGGGTCAAATAAATATTTAGACACTTGTTTTGGAGTGGTGTGTGCCTCTTTTCAAAAGTTATTGAACTGGATGCTCTGCCAATGGAGAACCCCATAGAATAGAGTGATGATGGAAATTGAACATCTAAAGTAAATAATAGCACATAACATCTAGAGTAAATAATAGCACATTAAAGACTTGTAGTATGTTCTTTAGGGTCAAATAAATATTTAGCAACTTGTTTTGGAGTGGTGTGTGCCTCTTTTCAAAAGTTATTGAACTGGATGCTCTGCCAATGGAGAACCCCATAGAATAGAGTGATGATGGAAATTGAACATCTAGAGTAAATAATAGCACATTAAAGACTTGTAGTATGTTCTTTAGGGTCAAATAAATATTTAGCAACTTGTTTTGGAGTGGTGTGTGCCTCTTTTCAAAAGTTATTGAACTGGATGCTCTGCCAATGGAGAACCCCATAGAATAGAGTGATGATGGAAATTGAACATCTAGAGTAAATAATAGCACATTAAAGACTTGTAGTATGTTCTTTAGGGTCAAATAAATATTTAGCAACTTGTTTTGGAGTGGTGTGTGCCTCTTTTCAAAAGTTATTGAACTGGATGCTCTGCCAATGGAGAACCCCATAGAATAGAGTGATGATGGAAATTGAACATCTAGAGTAAATAATAGCACATTAAAGACTTGTAGTATGTTCTTTAGGGTCAAATAAATATTTAGCAACTTGTTTTGGAGTGGTGTGTGCCTCTTTTCAAAAGTTATTGAACTGGATGCTCTGCCAATGGAGAACCCCATAGAATAGAGTGATGATGGAAATTGAACATCTAGAGTAAATAATAGCACATTAAAGACTTGTAGTATGTTCTTTAGGGTCAAATAAATATTTAGCAACTTGTTTTGGAGTGGTGTGTGCCTCTTTTCAAAAGTTAT
This sequence comes from Tachysurus fulvidraco, assembly GCF_022655615.1. Classification (NCBI taxonomy): domain Eukaryota; kingdom Metazoa; phylum Chordata; class Actinopteri; order Siluriformes; family Bagridae; genus Tachysurus; species Tachysurus fulvidraco. The sequence continues at coordinate 7,082,292 of NC_062533.1, forward strand.
TGAACTGGATGCTCTGCCAATGGAGAACCCCATAGAATAGAGTGATGATGGAAATTGAACATCTAGAGTAAATAATAGCACATTAAAGACTTGTAGTATGTTCTTTAGGGTCAAATAAATATTTAGCAACTTGTTTTGGAGTGGTGTGTGCCTCTTTTCAAAAGTTATTGAACTGGATGCTCTGCCAATGGAGAACCCCATAGAATAGAGTGATGATGGAAATTGAACATCTAGAGTAAATAATAGCACATTAAAGACTTGTAGTATGTTCTTTAGGGTCAAATAAATATTTAGCAACTTGTTTTGGAGTGGTGTGTGCCTCTTTTCAAAAGTTATTGAACTGGATGCTCTGCCAATGGAGAACCCCATAGAATAGAGTGATGATGGAAATTGAACATCTAGAGTAAATAATAGCACATTAAAGACTTGTAGTATGTTCTTTAGGGTCAAATAAATATTTAGCAACTTGTTTTGGAGTGGTGTGTGCCTCTTTTCAAAAGTTATTGAACTGGATGCTCTGCCAATGGAGAACCCCATAGAATAGAGTGATGATGGAAATTGAACATCTAGAGTAAATAATAGCACATTAAAGACTTGTAGTATGTTCTTTAGGGTCAAATAAATATTTAGCAACTTGTTTTGGAGTGGTGTGTGCCTCTTTTCAAAAGTTATTGAACTGGATGCTCTGCCAATGGAGAACCCCATAGAATAGAGTGATGATGGAAATTGAACATCTAGAGTAAATAATAGCACATTAAAGACTTGTAGTATGTTCTTTAGGGTCAAATAAATATTTAGCAACTTGTTTTGGAGTGGTGTGTGCCTCTTTTCAAAAGTTATTGAACTGGATGCTCTGCCAATGGAGAACCCCATAGAATAGAGTGATGATGGAAATTGAACATCTAGAGTAAATAATAGCACATTAAAGACTTGTAGTATGTTCTTTAGGGTCAAATAAATATTTAGCAACTTGTTTTGGAGTGGTGTGTGCCTCTTTTCAAAAGTTATTGAACTGGATGCTCTGCCAATGGAGAACCCCATAGAATAGAGTGATGATGGAAATTGAACATCTAGAGTAAATAATAGCACATTAAAGACTTGTAGTATGTTCTTTAGGGTCAAATAAATATTTAGCAACTTGTTTTGGAGTGGTGTGTGCCTCTTTTCAAAAGTTATTGAACTGGATGCTCTGCCAATGGAGAACCCCATAGAATAGAGTGATGATGGAAATTGAACATCTAGAGTAAATAATAGCACATTAAAGACTTGTAGTATGTTCTTTAGGGTCAAATAAATATTTAGCAACTTGTTTTGGAGTGGTGTGTGCCTCTTTTCAAAAGTTATTGAACTGGATGCTCTGCCAATGGAGAACCCCATAGAATAGAGTGATGATGGAAATTGAACATCTAGAGTAAATAATAGCACATTAAAGACTTGTAGTATGTTCTTTAGGGTCAAATAAATATTTAGCAACTTGTTTTGGAGTGGTGTGTGCCTCTTTTCAAAAGTTATTGAACTGGATGCTCTGCCAATGGAGAACCCCATAGAATAGAGTGATGATGGAAATTGAACATCTAGAGTAAATAATAGCACATTAAAGACTTGTAGTATGTTCTTTAGGGTCAAATAAATATTTAGCAACTTGTTTTGGAGTGGTGTGTGCCTCTTTTCAAAAGTTATTGAACTGGATGCTCTGCCAATGGAGAACCCCATAGAATAGAGTGATGATGGAAATTGAACATCTAGAGTAAATAATAGCACATTAAAGACTTGTAGTATGTTCTTTAGGGTCAAATAAATATTTAGCAACTTGTTTTGGAGTGGTGTGTGCCTCTTTTCAAAAGTTATTGAACTGGATGCTCTGCCAATGGAGAACCCCATAGAATAGAGTGATGATGGAAATTGAACATCTAGAGTAAATAATAGCACATTAAAGACTTGTAGTATGTTCTTTAGGGTCAAATAAATATTTAGCAACTTGTTTTGGAGTGGTGTGTGCCTCTTTTCAAAAGTTATTGAACTGGATGCTCTGCCAATGGAGAACCCCATAGAATAGAGTGATGATGGAAATTGAACATCTAGAGTAAATAATAGCACATTAAAGACTTGTAGTATGTTCTTTAGGGTCAAATAAATATTTAGCAACTTGTTTTGGAGTGGTGTGTGCCTCTTTTCAAAAGTTATTGAACTGGATGCTCTGCCACTGGAGAACCCCATAGAATAGAGTGATGATGGAAATTGAACATCTAGAGTAAATAATAGCACATTAAAGACTTGTAGTATGTTCTTTAGGGTCAAATAAATATTTAGCAACTTGTTTTGGAGTGGTGTGTGCCTCTTTTCAAAAGTTATTGAACTGGATGCTCTGCCAATGGAGAACCCCATAGAATAGAGTGATGATGGAAATTGAACATCTAGAGTAAATAATAGCACATTAAAGACTTGTAGTATGTTCTTTAGGGTCAAATAAATATTTAGCAACTTGTTTTGGAGTGGTGTGTGCCTCTTTTCAAAAGTTATTGAACTGGATGCTCTGCCAATGGAGAACCCCATAGAATAGAGTGATGATGGAAATTGAACATCTAGAGTAAATAATAGCACATTAAAGACTTGTAGTATGTTCTTTAGGGTCAAATAAATATTTAGCAACTTGTTTTGGAGTGGTGTGTGCCTCTTTTCAAAAGTTATTGAACTGGATGCTCTGCCAATGGAGAACCCCATAGAATAGAGTGATGATGGAAATTGAACATCTAGAGTAAATAATAGCACATTAAAGACTTGTAGTATGTTCTTTAGGGTCAAATAAATATTTAGCAACTTGTTTTGGAGTGGTGTGTGCCTCTTTTCAAAAGTTATTGAACTGGATGCTCTGCCAATGGAGAACCCCATAGAATAGAGTGATGATGGAAATTGAACATCTAGAGTAAATAATAGCACATTAAAGACTTGTAGTATGTTCTTTAGGGTCAAATAAATATTTAGCAACTTGTTTTGGAGTGGTGTGTGCCTCTTTTCAAAAGTTATTGAACTGGATGCTCTGCCAATGGAGAACCCCATAGAATAGAGTGATGATGGAAATTGAACATCTAGAGTAAATAATAGCACATTAAAGACTTGTAGTATGTTCTTTAGGGTCAAATAAATATTTAGCAACTTGTTTTGGAGTGGTGTGTGCCTCTTTTCAAAAGTTATTGAACTGGATGCTCTGCCAATGGAGAACCCCATAGAATAGAGTGATGATGGAAATTGAACATCTAGAGTAAATAATAGCACATTAAAGACTTGTAGTATGTTCTTTAGGGTCAAATAAATATTTAGCAACTTGTTTTGGAGTGGTGTGTGCCTCTTTTCAAAAGTTATTGAACTGGATGCTCTGCCAATGGAGAACCCCATAGAATAGAGTGATGATGGAAATTGAACATCTAGAGTAAATAATAGCACATTAAAGACTTGTAGTATGTTCTTTAGGGTCAAATAAATATTTAGCAACTTGTTTTGGAGTGGTGTGTGCCTCTTTTCAAAAGTTATTGAACTGGATGCTCTGCCAATGGAGAACCCCATAGAATAGAGTGATGATGGAAATTGAACATCTAGAGTAAATAATAGCACATTAAAGACTTGTAGTATGTTCTTTAGGGTCAAATAAATATTTAGCAACTTGTTTTGGAGTGGTGTGTGCCTCTTTTCAAAAGTTATTGAACTGGATGCTCTGCCAATGGAGAACCCCATAGAATAGAGTGATGATGGAAATTGAACATCTAGAGTAAATAATAGCACATTAAAGACTTGTAGTATGTTCTTTAGGGTCAAATAAATATTTAGCAACTTGTTTTGGAGTGGTGTGTGCCTCTTTTCAAAAGTTATTGAACTGGATGCTCTGCCAATGGAGAACCCCATAGAATAGAGTGATGATGGAAATTGAACATCTAGAGTAAATAATAGCACATTAAAGACTTGTAGTATGTTCTTTAGGGTCAAATAAATATTTAGCAACTTGTTTTGGAGTGGTGTGTGCCTCTTTTCAAAAGTTATTGAACTGGATGCTCTGCCAATGGAGAACCCCATAGAATAGAGTGATGATGGAAATTGAACATCTAGAGTAAATAATAGCACATTAAAGACTTGTAGTATGTTCTTTAGGGTCAAATAAATATTTAGCAACTTGTTTTGGAGTGGTGTGTGCCTCTTTTCAAAAGTTATTGAACTGGATGCTCTGCCAATGGAGAACCCCATAGAATAGAGTGATGATGGAAATTGAACATCTAGAGTAAATAATAGCACATTAAAGACTTGTAGTATGTTCTTTAGGGTCAAATAAATATTTAGCAACTTGTTTTGGAGTGGTGTGTGCCTCTTTTCAAAAGTTATTGAACTGGATGCTCTGCCAATGGAGAACCCCATAGAATAGAGTGATGATGGAAATTGAACATCTAGAGTAAATAATAGCACATTAAAGACTTGTAGTATGTTCTTTAGGGTCAAATAAATATTTAGCAACTTGTTTTGGAGTGGTGTGTGCCTCTTTTCAAAAGTTATTGAACTGGATGCTCTGCCAATGGAGAACCCCATAGAATAGAGTGATGATGGAAATTGAACATCTAGAGTAAATAATAGCACATTAAAGACTTGTAGTATGTTCTTTAGGGTCAAATAAATATTTAGCAACTTGTTTTGGAGTGGTGTGTGCCTCTTTTCAAAAGTTATTGAACTGGATGCTCTGCCAATGGAGAACCCCATAGAATAGAGTGATGATGGAAATTGAACATCTAGAGTAAATAATAGCACATTAAAGACTTGTAGTATGTTCTTTAGGGTCAAATAAATATTTAGCAACTTGTTTTGGAGTGGTGTGTGCCTCTTTTCAAAAGTTATTGAACTGGATGCTCTGCCAATGGAGAACCCCATAGAATAGAGTGATGATGGAAATTGAACATCTAGAGTAAATAATAGCACATTAAAGACTTGTAGTATGTTCTTTAGGGTCAAATAAATATTTAGCAACTTGTTTTGGAGTGGTGTGTGCCTCTTTTCAAAAGTTATTGAACTGGATGCTCTGCCAATGGAGAACCCCATAGAATAGAGTGATGATGGAAATTGAACATCTAGAGTAAATAATAGCACATTAAAGACTTGTAGTATGTTCTTTAGGGTCAAATAAATATTTAGCAACTTGTTTTGGAGTGGTGTGTGCCTCTTTTCAAAAGTTATTGAACTGGATGCTCTGCCAATGGAGAACCCCATAGAATAGAGTGATGATGGAAATTGAACATCTAGAGTAAATAATAGCACATTAAAGACTTGTAGTATGTTCTTTAGGGTCAAATAAATATTTAGCAACTTGTTTTGGAGTGGTGTGTGCCTCTTTTCAAAAGTTATTGAACTGGATGCTCTGCCAATGGAGAACCCCATAGAATAGAGTGATGATGGAAATTGAACATCTAGAGTAAATAATAGCACATTAAAGACTTGTAGTATGTTCTTTAGGGTCAAATAAATATTTAGCAACTTGTTTTGGAGTGGTGTGTGCCTCTTTTCAAAAGTTATTGAACTGGATGCTCTGCCAATGGAGAACCCCATAGAATAGAGTGATGATGGAAATTGAACATCTAGAGTAAATAATAGCACATTAAAGACTTGTAGTATGTTCTTTAGGGTCAAATAAATATTTAGCAACTTGTTTTGGAGTGGTGTGTGCCTCTTTTCAAAAGTTATTGAACTGGATGCTCTGCCAATGGAGAACCCCATAGAATAGAGTGATGATGGAAATTGAACATCTAGAGTAAATAATAGCACATTAAAGACTTGTAGTATGTTCTTTAGGGTCAAATAAATATTTAGCAACTTGTTTTGGAGTGGTGTGTGCCTCTTTTCAAAAGTTATTGAACTGGATGCTCTGCCAATGGAGAACCCCATAGAATAGAGTGATGATGGAAATTGAACATCTAGAGTAAATAATAGCACATTAAAGACTTGTAGTATGTTCTTTAGGGTCAAATAAATATTTAGCAACTTGTTTTGGAGTGGTGTGTGCCTCTTTTCAAAAGTTATTGAACTGGATGCTCTGCCAATGGAGAACCCCATAGAATAGAGTGATGATGGAAATTGAACATCTAGAGTAAATAATAGCACATTAAAGACTTGTAGTATGTTCTTTAGGGTCAAATAAATATTTAGCAACTTGTTTTGGAGTGGTGTGTGCCTCTTTTCAAAAGTTATTGAACTGGATGCTCTGCCAATGGAGAACCCCATAGAATAGAGTGATGATGGAAATTGAACATCTAGAGTAAATAATAGCACATTAAAGACTTGTAGTATGTTCTTTAGGGTCAAATAAATATTTAGCAACTTGTTTTGGAGTGGTGTGTGCCTCTTTTCAAAAGTTATTGAACTGGATGCTCTGCCAATGGAGAACCCCATAGAATAGAGTGATGATGGAAATTGAACATCTAGAGTAAATAATAGCACATTAAAGACTTGTAGTATGTTCTTTAGGGTCAAATAAATATTTAGCAACTTGTTTTGGAGTGGTGTGTGCCTCTTTTCAAAAGTTATTGAACTGGATGCTCTGCCAATGGAGAACCCCATAGAATAGAGTGATGATGGAAATTGAACATCTAGAGTAAATAATAGCACATTAAAGACTTGTAGTATGTTCTTTAGGGTCAAATAAATATTTAGCAACTTGTTTTGGAGTGGTGTGTGCCTCTTTTCAAAAGTTATTGAACTGGATGCTCTGCCAATGGAGAACCCCATAGAATAGAGTGATGATGGAAATTGAACATCTAGAGTAAATAATAGCACATTAAAGACTTGTAGTATGTTCTTTAGGGTCAAATAAATATTTAGCAACTTGTTTTGGAGTGGTGTGTGCCTCTTTTCAAAAGTTATTGAACTGGATGCTCTGCCAATGGAGAACCCCATAGAATAGAGTGATGATGGAAATTGAACATCTAGAGTAAATAATAGCACATTAAAGACTTGTAGTATGTTCTTTAGGGTCAAATAAATATTTAGCAACTTGTTTTGGAGTGGTGTGTGCCTCTTTTCAAAAGTTATTGAACTGGATGCTCTGCCAATGGAGAACCCCATAGAATAGAGTGATGATGGAAATTGAACATCTAGAGTAAATAATAGCACATTAAAGACTTGTAGTATGTTCTTTAGGGTCAAATAAATATTTAGCAACTTGTTTTGGAGTGGTGTGTGCCTCTTTTCAAAAGTTATTGAACTGGATGCTCTGCCAATGGAGAACCCCATAGAATAGAGTGATGATGGAAATTGAACATCTAGAGTAAATAATAGCACATTAAAGACTTGTAGTATGTTCTTTAGGGTCAAATAAATATTTAGCAACTTGTTTTGGAGTGGTGTGTGCCTCTTTTCAAAAGTTATTGAACTGGATGCTCTGCCAATGGAGAACCCCATAGAATAGAGTGATGATGGAAATTGAACATCTAGAGTAAATAATAGCACATTAAAGACTTGTAGTATGTTCTTTAGGGTCAAATAAATATTTAGCAACTTGTTTTGGAGTGGTGTGTGCCTCTTTTCAAAAGTTATTGAACTGGATGCTCTGCCAATGGAGAACCCCATAGAATAGAGTGATGATGGAAATTGAACATCTAGAGTAAATAATAGCACATTAAAGACTTGTAGTATGTTCTTTAGGGTCAAATAAATATTTAGCAACTTGTTTTGGAGTGGTGTGTGCCTCTTTTCAAAAGTTATTGAACTGGATGCTCTGCCAATGGAGAACCCCATAGAATAGAGTGATGATGGAAATTGAACATCTAGAGTAAATAATAGCACATTAAAGACTTGTAGTATGTTCTTTAGGGTCAAATAAATATTTAGCAACTTGTTTTGGAGTGGTGTGTGCCTCTTTTCAAAAGTTATTGAACTGGATGCTCTGCCAATGGAGAACCCCATAGAATAGAGTGATGATGGAAATTGAACATCTAGAGTAAATAATAGCACATTAAAGACTTGTAGTATGTTCTTTAGGGTCAAATAAATATTTAGCAACTTGTTTTGGAGTGGTGTGTGCCTCTTTTCAAAAGTTATTGAACTGGATGCTCTGCCAATGGAGAACCCCATAGAATAGAGTGATGATGGAAATTGAACATCTAGAGTAAATAATAGCACATTAAAGACTTGTAGTATGTTCTTTAGGGTCAAATAAATATTTAGCAACTTGTTTTGGAGTGGTGTGTGCCTCTTTTCAAAAGTTATTGAACTGGATGCTCTGCCAATGGAGAACCCCATAGAATAGAGTGATGATGGAAATTGAACATCTAGAGTAAATAATAGCACATTAAAGACTTGTAGTATGTTCTTTAGGGTCAAATAAATATTTAGCAACTTGTTTTGGAGTGGTGTGTGCCTCTTTTCAAAAGTTATTGAACTGGATGCTCTGCCAATGGAGAACCCCATAGAATAGAGTGATGATGGAAATTGAACATCTAGAGTAAATAATAGCACATTAAAGACTTGTAGTATGTTCTTTAGGGTCAAATAAATATTTAGCAACTTGTTTTGGAGTGGTGTGTGCCTCTTTTCAAAAGTTATTGAACTGGATGCTCTGCCAATGGAGAACCCCATAGAATAGAGTGATGATGGAAATTGATGGAAATTGAACATCTAGAGTAAATTATAGCACATTAAAGACTTGTAGTATGTTCTTTAGGGTCAAATAAATATTTAGCAACTTGTTTTGGAGTGGTGTGTGCCTCTTTTCAAAAGTTATTGAACTGGATGCTCTGCCACTGGAGAACGCCATACAATAGAGTGATGATGGAAATTGAACATCTAGAGTAAATAATAGCACATTAAAGACTTGTAGTATGTTCTTTAGGGTCAAATAAATATTTAGCAACTTGTTTTGGAGTGGTTTGTGCCTCTTTTCAAAAGTTATTGAACTGGATGCTCTGCCAATGGAGAACCCCATAGAATAGAGTGATGATGGAAAGTGAACATCTACAGTAAGTAATAGCACATTAAAGACTTGTAGTATGTTCTTTAGGGTCAAATAAATATTTAGCAACTTGTTCTGGAGTGGTGTGTGACTCTTTTCAAAAGTTATTGAACTGGATGCTCTGCCAATGGAGAACCCCATAGAATAGAGTGATGATGGAAATTGAAAATCTAGAGTAAATAATAGCACATAACATCTAGAGTAAATAATAGCACATTAAAGACTTGTAGTATGTTCTTTAGGGTCAAATAAATATTTAGCAACTTGTTTTGGAGTGGTGTGTGCCTCTTTTCAAAAGTTATTGAACTGGATGCTCTGCCACTGGAGAACCCCAAAGAATATAGTGATGATGGAAATTGAACATCTAGAGTAAATAATAGCACATAACATCTAGAGTAAATAATAGCACATTAAAGACTTGTAGTATGTTCTTTAGGGTCAAATAAATATTTAGCAACTTGTTTTGGAGTGGTGTGTGCCTCTTTTCAAAAGTTATTGAACTGGATTCTCTGCCACTGGAGAACCCCATAGAAAAGAGTGATGATGGAAATTGAACATCTAGAGTAAATAATAGCACATAACATCTAGAGTAAATAATAGCACATTAAAGACTTGTAGTATGTTCTTTAGGGTCAAATAAATATTTAGCAACTTGTTTTGGAGTGGTGTGTGCCTCTTTTCAAAAGTTATTGAACTGGATGCTCTGCCACTGGAGAACCCCTTTGAATAGAGTGATGATGGAAATTGAACATCTAGAGTAAATAATAACACATTAAAGACTTGTAGTATGTTCTTTAGGGTCAAATAAATATTTAGCAACTTGTTTTGGAGTGGTGTGTGCCTCTTTTCAAAAGTTATTGAATTGGATGCTGTGCCACCGGAGAACCCCATGGAATAGAGTGATAATGGAGATTGAACATCTAGAGTAAATAATAGCACATTAAAGACTTGTAGTATGTTCTTTAGGGTCAAATAAATATTTAGCAACTTGTTCTGGAGTGGTGTGTGACTCTTTTCAAAAGTTATTGAACTGGATGCTCTGCCAATGGAGAACCCCATAGAATAGAGTGATGATGGAAATTGAAAATCTAGAGTAAATAATAGCACATTAAAGACTTGTAGTATGTTCTTTAGGGTCAAATAAATATTTAGCAACTTGTTTTGGAGTAGTGTGTGCCTCTTTTCAAAAGTTATTGAACGGGATGCTCTGCCACTGGAGAACCCCATAGAATAGAGTGATGATGGAAATTGAACATCTAGAGTAAATAATAGCACATAACATCTAGAGTAAATAATAGCACATTAAAGACTTGTAGTATGTTCTTTAGGGTCAAATAAATATTTAGCAACTTGTTTTGGAGTGGTGTGTGCCTCTTTTCAAAAGTTATTGAACTGGATGCTCTGCCACTGGAGAACCCCAAAGAATATAGTGATGATGGAAATTGAACATCTAGAGTAAATAATAGCACATAACATCTAGAGTAAATAATAGCACATTAAAGACTTGTAGTATGTTCTTTAGGGTCAAATAAATATTTAGCAACTTGTTCTGGAGTGGTGTGTGACTCTTTTCAAAAGTTATTGAACTGGATGCTCTGCCAATGGAGAACCCCATAGAATAGAGTGATGATGGAAATTGAACATCTAGAGTAAATTATAGCACATTAAAGACTTGTAGTATGTTCTTTAGGGTCAAATAAATATTTAGCAACTTGTTTTGGAGTGGTGTGTGCCTCTTTTCAAAAGTTATTGAACTGGATGCTCTGCCACTGGAGAACGCCATAGAATAGAGTGATGATGGAAATTGAACATCTAGAGTAAATAATAGCACATTAAAGACTTGTAGTATGTTCTTTAGGGTCAAATAAATATTTAGCAACTTGTTCTGGAGTGGTGTGTGACTCTTTTCAAAAGTTATTGAACTGGATGCTCTGCCAATGGAGAACCCCATAGAATAGAGTGATGATGGAAATTGAACATCTATAGTAAATAATAGCACATTAAAGACTTGTAGTATGTTCTTTAGGGTCAAAAAAATATTTAGCAACTTGTTTTGGAGTGGTGTGTGTCTCTTTTCAAAAGTTATTGAACTGGAAGCTCTGCCACTGGAGAACCCCATAGAATAGAGTGATGATGGAAATTGAACATCTAGAGTAAATAATAGCACATTAAATACTTGTAGTATGTTCTTTAGGGTCAAACAAATATTTAGCAACTTGTTTTGGAGTGGTGTGTGCCTCTTTTCAAAAGTTATTGAACTGGATGCTCTGCCACTGGAGAACCCCATAGAATAGAGTGATGATGGAAATTGAACATCTAGAGTAAATAATAGCACAATAAAGACTTGTAGTGTGTTCTTTAGGGTCAAATAAATATTTAGACACTTGTTTTGGAGTGGTGTGTGCCTCTTTTCAAAAGTTATTGAACTGGATGCTCTGCCACTGGAGAACCCCATAGAATAGAGTGATGATGGAAATTGAACATCAAAAGTAAATAATAGCACATAACATCTAGAGTAAATAATAGCACATTAAAGACTTGTAGTATGTTCTTTAGGGTCAAATAAATATTTAGCAACTTGTTTTGGAGTGGTGTGTGCCTCTTTTCAAAAGTTATTGAACTGGATGCTCTGCCACTGGAGAACCCCATTGAATAGAGTGATGATGGAAATTGAACATCTACAGTAAATAATAGCACATTAAAGACTTGTAGTATGTTCTTTAGGGTCAAATAAATATTTAGCAACTTGTTTTGGAGTTGTGTGTGCCTCTTTTCAAAAGTTATTGAAATGGATGCTGTGCCAGTGGAGAACCCCATAGAATACAGTGATGATGGAAATTGAACATCTTCAGTAAATAATAGCACATTAAAGACTTGTAGTATGTTCTTTAGGGTCAAATAAATATTTAGCAACTTGTTTTGGAGTTGTGTGTGCCTCTTTTCAAAAGTTATTGAACTGGATGCTCTGCCACTGGAGAACCCCATAGAAAAGAGTGATGATGGAAATTGAACATCTAGAGTAAATAATAGCACATAACATCTAGAGTAAATAATAGCACATTAAAGACTTGTAGTATGTTCTTTAGGGTCAAATAAATATTTAGCAACTTGTTTTGGAGTGGTGTGTGCCTCTTCTCAAAAGTTATTGAACTGGATGCTCTGCCACTGGAGAACCCCATAGAATAGAGTGATGATGGAAATTGAACATCTACAGTAAATAATAGCACATTAAAGACTTGTAGTATGTTCTTTAGGGTCAAAAAAATATTTAGACACTTGTTTTGGAGTGGTGTGTGCCTCTTTTCAAAAGTTATTGAACTGGATGCTCTGCCACTGGAGAACCCCATAGAATAGAGTGATGATGGAAATTGAACATCAAAAGTAAATAATAGCACATTAAAGACTTGTAGTATGTTCTTTAGGGTCAAATAAATATTTAGCAACTTGTTTTGGAGTGGTGTGTGCCTCTTTTCAAAAGTTATTGAACTGGATGCTCTGCCACTGGAGAACCCCTTTGAATAGAGTGATGATGGAAATTGAACATCTAGAGTAAATAATAACACATTAAAGACTTGTAGTATGTTCTTTAGGGTCAAATAAATATTTAGCAACTTGTTTTGGAGTGGTGTGTGCCTCTTTTCAAAAGTTATTGAATTGGATGCTGTGCCACCGGAGAACCCCATGGAATAGAGTGATAATGGAGATTGAACATCTAGAGTAAATAATAGCACATTAAAGACTTGTAGTATGTTCTTTAGGGTCAAATAAATATTTAGCAACTTGTTTTGGAGTGGTGTGTGCCTTTTTTCAAAAGTTATTGAACTGGATGCTCTGCCACTGGAGAACCCCATAGAATAGATTGATGATGGAAATTGAACATCTAGAGTAAATAATAGCACATTAAAGACTTGTAGTATGTTCTTTAGGGTCAAACAAATATTTAGCAACTTGTTTTGGAGTGCTGTGTGCCTCTTTTCAAAAGTTATTGAACTGGATGCTCTGCCACTGGAGAACCCCATAGAATAGAGTGATGATGGAAATTGAACATCTAGAGTAAATAATAGCACATTAAAGACTTGTAGTGTGTTCTTTAGGGTCAAATAAATATTTTGCAACTTGTTTTGGAGTGGTGTGTGCCTCTTTTCAAAAGTTATTGAACTGGATGCTGTGCCACTGGAGAACCCCATAGAATAGAGTGATGATGGAAATTGAACATCTAGAGTAAATAATAGCACAATAAAGACTTGTAATATGTTCTTTAGGGTCAAATAAATATTTAGCAACTTGTTTTGGAGTGGTGTGTGCCTCTTTTCAAAAGTTATTCAAATGGATGCTTTGCCACTGGAGAACACCATAGAATAGAGTGATGATGGAAATTGAACATCTCGAGTAAATAATAGCACATAACATCTAGAGTAAATAATAGCACATTAAAGACTTGTAGTATGTTCTTTAGGGTCAAATAAATATTTAGCAACTTGTTTTGGAGTGGTGTGTGCCTCTTTTCAAATGTTATTGAACTGGATGCTCTGCCACTGGACAGCCCCATAGAATAGAGTGATGATGGAAAGTGAACAATTACAGTAAATAATAGCACATTAAAGACTTGTAGTATGTTCTTTAGGGTCAAATAAATATTTAGCAACTTGTTTTGGAGTGGTGTGTGCCTCTGTTCAAAAGTTATTGAACTGGATGCTGTGCCACTGGAGAACCCCATTGAATAGAGTGATGATGGAAATTGAACATTTAGAATAAATAATAACACATTAAAGACTTGTAGTATGTTCTTTAGTGTCAAATAAATATTTAGCAACTTGTTTTGGAGTGGTGTGTGCCTCTTTTCAAAAGTTATTGAAATGGATGCTGTGCCACTGGAGAACCCCATAGAATAGAGTGATGATGGAAATTGAACATCTAGAGTAAATAATAGCACACTAAAGACCTGTAGTATGTTCTTTAGGGTCAAATAAATATTTAGCTAATTGTTTTGGAGTGGTGTGTGAAAATTTAAAAAGATCAGACGACGTAAATTTTTTGGTCAAAAAAATGCTCAAAATGGTAAGCCGGCGGGTCAACGAACTTTTGGGCGAAAATGGACCCCAAATCCGATTCTCACCAAATTCACTATACGTGTCAGGAAACTCAATACTAACTTGGGGTGAAGTTTTTTTTTAGCCTATTATGCATAGTTTCTGCGATATGGCATTTCAAAATCGTCGCCAACACTGAACTAGGGTGTGAAAAGCATTGCAGCTAAAATCTCAGCTCTGGAGCATGATAGAGGCACATTATTTATACCAAAATGCTAGTTTTGACCCCCCTTTTCACATAGTGAAAATTTAAAAAGATCAGACGACGTAAATTTTTTGGTCAAAAAAATGCTCAAAATGCTAACCCGGCGGGTCAACGAACTTTTGGCCGAAAATGGACCCCAAATCCGATTCTCACCAAATTCACTATACGTGTCAGGAAACTCAATACTAACTTGGGGTGAAGTTTTTTTTTAGCCTATTATGCATAGTTTCTGCGATATGGCATTTCAAAATCGTCGCCGACACTGAACTGGGGTGTGAAAAGCATTGCAGCTAAAATCTCAGCTCTGGAGCATGATAGTTGCACATTAATTATACCAAAATGCTAGTTTTGACCCCCCTTTTCACATAGTGAAAATTTAAAAAGATCAGACGACGTAAATTTTTTGGTCAAAAAAATGCTCAAAATGCTAACCCGGCGGGTCAACGAATTTTAGGCCGAAAATTTTCCCCAAATCCGATTCTCACCAAATTCACTATACGTGTCAGGAAACTCAGCTCTGGCGCATGATAGATGCACATTAATTATACCGAAGTGTTAGTTTTAACCTCCCTTTTCACATAGTGAAAATTTAAAAAGATCAGACAGTGTAAATTTTTTGGTCAAAAAAATGCTCAAAATGCTAACCCGGCGGGTCAACGAACTTTTGGGCAAAAATGGACCCCAAATCCGATTCTCGCCAAATTCACTATACGTGTCAGGAAACTCAATACTAACTTGGGGTGAAGTTTTTTTTTAGCCTATTATGCATAGTTTCTGCGATATGGCATTTCAAAATCGTCGCCGACACTGAACTGGGGTGTGAAAAGCATTGCAGCTAAAATCTCAGCTCTGGAGCATGATAGGTGCACATTAATTATACCAAAATGCTAGTTTTGACCCCCCTTTTCACATAGTGAAAATTTAAAAAGATCAGACGACGTAAATTTTTTGGTCAAAAAAATGCTCAAAATGCTAACCCGGCGGGTCAACGAATTTTAGGCCGAAAATTTTCCCCAAATCCGATTCTCACCAAATTCACTATACGTGTCAGGAAACTCAGCTCTGGCGCATGATAGATGCACATTAATTATACCGAAGTGTTAGTTTTAACCTCCCTTTTCACATAGTGAAAATTTAAAAAGATCAGACAGTGTAAATTTTTTGGTCAAAAAAATGCTCAAAATGCTAACCCGGCGGGTCAACGAACTTTTGGGCAAAAATGGACCCCAAATCCGATTCTCGCCAAATTCACTATACGTGTCAGGAAACTCAATACTAACTTGGGGTGAAGTTTTTTTTTAGCCTATTATGCATAGTTTCTGCGATATGGCATTTCAAAATCGTCGCCGACACTGAACTGGGGTGTGAAAAGCATTGCAGCTAAAATCTCAGCTCTGGAGCATGATAGTTGCACATTAATTATACCAAAATGCTAGTTTTGACCCCCCTTTTCACATAGTGAAAATTTAAAAAGATCAGACGACGTAAATTTTTTGGTCAAAAAAATGCTCAAAATGCTAACCCGGCGGGTCAACGAATTTTAGGCCGAAAATTTTCCCCAAATCCGATTCTCACCAAATTCACTATACGTGTCAGGAAACTCAGCTCTGGCGCATGATAGATGCACATTAATTATACCGAAGTGTTAGTTTTAACCTCCCTTTTCACATAGTGAAAATTTAAAAAGATCAGACAGTGTAAATTTTTTGGTCAAAAAAATGCTCAAAATGCTAACCCGGCGGGTCAACGAACTTTTGGGCAAAAATGGACCCCAAATCCGATTCTCGCCAAATTCACTATACGTGTCAGGAAACTCAATACTAACTTGGGGTGAAGTTTTTTTTTAGCCTATTATGCATAGTTTCTGCGATATGGCATTTCAAAATCGTCGCCGACACTGAACTGGGGTGTGAAAAGCATTCCAGCTAAAATCTCAGCTCTGGAGCATGATAGAGGCACATTATTTATACCAAAATGCTAGTTTTGACCCCCCTTTTCACATAGTGAAAATTTAAAAAGATCAGACGACGTAAATTTTTTGGTCAAAAAAATGCTCAAAATGCTAACCCGGCGGGTCAACGAACTTTTGGCCGAAAATGGACCCCAAATCCGATTCTCACCAAATTCACTATACGTGTCAGGAAACTCAATACTAACTTGGGGTGAAGTTTTTTTTTAGCCTATTATGCATAGTTTCTGCGATATGGCATTTCAAAATCGTCGCCGACACTGAACTGGGGTGTGAAAAGCATTGCAGCTAAAATCTCAGCTCTGGAGCATGATAGTTGCACATTAATTATACCAAAATGCTAGTTTTGACCCCCCTTTTCACATAGTGAAAATTTAAAAAGATCAGACGACGTAAATTTTTTGGTCAAAAAAATGCTCAAAATGCTAACCCGGCGGGTCAACGAACTTTTGGCCGAAAATGGACCCCAAATCCGATTCTCACCAAATTCACTATACGTGTCAGGAAACTCAATACTAACTTGGGGTGAAGTTTTTTTTTAGCCTATTATGCATAGTTTCTGCGATATGGCATTTCAAAATCGTCGCCGACACTGAACTGGGGTGTGAAAAGCATTGCAGCTAAAATCTCAGCTCTGGAGCATGATAGTTGCACATTAATTATACCAAAATGCTAGTTTTGACCCCCCTTTTCACATAGTGAAAATTTAAAAAGATCAGACGACGTAAATTTTTTGGTCAAAAAAATGCTCAAAATGCTAACCCGGCGGGTCAACGAATTTTAGGCCGAAAATTTTCCCCAAATCCGATTCTCACCAAATTCACTATACGTGTCAGGAAACTCAGCTCTGGCGCATGATAGATGCACATTAATTATACCGAAGTGTTAGTTTTAACCTCCCTTTTCACATAGTGAAAATTTAAAAAGATCAGACAGTGTAAATTTTTTGGTCAAAAAAATGCTCAAAATGCTAACCCGGCGGGTCAACGAACTTTTGGGCAAAAATGGACCCCAAATCCGATTCTCGCCAAATTCACTATACGTGTCAGGAAACTCAATACTAACTTGGGGTGAAGTTTTTTTTTAGCCTATTATGCATAGTTTCTGCGATATGGCATTTCAAAATCGTCGCCGACACTGAACTGGGGTGTGAAAAGCATTCCAGCTAAAATCTCAGCTCTGGAGCATGATAGGTGCACATTAATTATACCAAAATGCTAGTTTTGACCCCCCTTTTCACATAGTGAAAATTTAAAAAGATCAGACGACGTAAATTTTTTGGTCAAAAAAATGCTCAAAATGCTAACCCGGCGGGTCAACGAACTTTTGGCCGAAAATGGACCCCAAATCCGATTCTCACCAAATTCACTATACGTGTCAGGAAACTCAATACTAACTTGGGGTGAAGTTTTTTTTTAGCCTATTATGCATAGTTTCTGCGATATGGCATTTCAAAATCGTCGCCGACACTGAACTGGGGTGTGAAAAGCATTCCAGCTAAAATCTCAGCTCTGGAGCATGATAGAGGCACACTAATTATACCAAAATGCTAGTTTTGACCCCCCTTTTCACATAGTGAAAATTTAAAAAGATCAGACGACGTAAATTTTTTGGTCAAAAAAATGCTCAAAATGCTAACCCGGCGGGTCAACGAACTTTTGGCCGAAAATGGACCCCAAATCCGATTCTCACCAAATTCACTATACGTGTCAGGAAACTCAATACTAACTTGGGGTGAAGTTTTTTTTTAGCCTATTATGCATAGTTTCTGCGATATGGCATTTCAAAATCGTCGCCGACACTGAACTGGGGTGTGAAAAGCATTGCAGCTAAAATCTCAGCTCTGGAGCATGATAGTTGCACATTAATTATACCAAAATGCTAGTTTTGACCCCCCTTTTCACATAGTGAAAATTTAAAAAGATCAGACGACGTAAATTTTTTGGTCAAAAAAATGCTCAAAATGCTAACCCGGCGGGTCAACGAATTTTAGGCCGAAAATTTTCCCCAAATCCGATTCTCACCAAATTCACTATACGTGTCAGGAAACTCAGCTCTGGCGCATGATAGATGCACATTAATTATACCGAAGTGTTAGTTTTAACCTCCCTTTTCACATAGTGAAAATTTAAAAAGATCAGACAGTGTAAATTTTTTGGTCAAAAAAATGCTCAAAATGCTAACCCGGCGGGTCAACGAACTTTTGGGCAAAAATGGACCCCAAATCCGATTCTCGCCAAATTCACTATACGTGTCAGGAAACTCAATACTAACTTGGGGTGAAGTTTTTTTTTAGCCTATTATGCATAGTTTCTGCGATATGGCATTTCAAAATCGTCGCCGACACTGAACTGGGGTGTGAAAAGCATTGCAGCTAAAATCTCAGCTCTGGAGCATGATAGAGGCACACTAAATATACCAAAATGCTAGTTTTGACCCCCCTTTTCACATAGTGAAAATTTAAAAAGATCAGACGACGTAAATTTTTTGGTCAAAAAAATGCTCAAAATGCTAACCCGGCGGGTCAACGAACTTTTGGCCGAAAATGGACCCCAAATCCGATTCTCACCAAATTCACTATACGTGTCAGGAAACTCAATACTAACTTGGGGTGAAGTTTTTTTTTAGCCTATTATGCATAGTTTCTGCGATATGGCATTTCAAAATCGTCGCCGACACTGAACTGGGGTGTGAAAAGCATTGCAGCTAAAATCTCAGCTCTGGAGCATGATAGTTGCACATTAATTATACCAAAATGCTAGTTTTGACCCCCCTTTTCACATAGTGAAAATTTAAAAAGATCAGACGACGTAAATTTTTTGGTCAAAAAAATGCTCAAAATGCTAACCCGGCGGGTCAACGAATTTTAGGCCGAAAATTTTCCCCAAATCCGATTCTCACCAAATTCACTATACGTGTCAGGAAACTCAGCTCTGGCGCATGATAGATGCACATTAATTATACCGAAGTGTTAGTTTTAACCTCCCTTTTCACATAGTGAAAATTTAAAAAGATCAGACAGTGTAAATTTTTTGGTCAAAAAAATGCTCAAAATGCTAACCCGGCGGGTCAACGAACTTTTGGGCAAAAATGGACCCCAAATCCGATTCTCGCCAAATTCACTATACGTGTCAGGAAACTCAATACTAACTTGGGGTGAAGTTTTTTTTTAGCCTATTATGCATAGTTTCTGCGATATGGCATTTCAAAATCGTCGCCGACACTGAACTGGGGTGTGAAAAGCATTCCAGCTAAAATCTCAGCTCTGGAGCATGATAGATGCACATTAATTATACCAAAATGCTAGTTTTGACCCCCCTTTTCACATAGTGAAAATTTAAAAAGATCAGACGACGTAAATTTTTTGGTCAAAAAAATGCTCAAAATGCTAACCCGGCGGGTCAACGAACTTTTGGCCGAAAATGGACCCCAAATCCGATTCTCACCAAATTCACTATACGTGTCAGGAAACTCAATACTAACTTGGGGTGAAGTTTTTTTTTAGCCTATTATGCATAGTTTCTGCGATATGGCATTTCAAAATCGTCGCCGACACTGAACTGGGGTGTGAAAAGCATTCCAGCTAAAATCTCAGCTCTGGAGCATGATAGAGGCACACTAATTATACCAAAATGCTAGTTTTGACCCCCCTTTTCACATAGTTAAAATTTAAAAAGATCAAACGACGTAAATTTTTTGGTCAAAAAAATGCTCAAAATGCTAACCCGGCGGGTCAACGAATTTTAGGCCGAAAATTTTCTTCAAATCCGATTCTCACCAAATTCACTATACGTGTCAGGAAACTCAGCTCTGGCGCATGATAGATGGACATTAATTATACCGAAGTGTTAGTTTTAACCTCCCTTTTCACATAGTGAAAATTTAAAAAGATCAGACAACGTAAATTTTTTGGTCAAAAAAATGCTCAAAATGGTAAGCCGGCGGGTCAACGAACTTTTGGGCGAAAATGGACCCCAAATCCGATTCTCACCAAATTCACTATACGTGTCAGGAAACTCAATACTAACTTGGGGTGAAGTTTTTTTTTAGCCTATTATGCATAGTTTCTGCGATATGGCATTTCAAAATCGTCGCCGACACTGAACTGGGGTGTGAAAAGCATTGCAGCTAAAATCTCAGCTCTGGAGCATGATAGTTGCACATTAATTATACCAAAATGCTAGTTTTGACCCCCCTTTTCACATAGTGAAAATTTAAAAAGATCAGACGACGTAAATTTTTTGGTCAAAAAAATGCTCAAAATGCTAACCCGGCGGGTCAACGAATTTTAGGCCGAAAATTTTCCCCAAATCCGATTCTCACCAAATTCACTATACGTGTCAGGAAACTCAGCTCTGGCGCATGATAGATGCACATTAATTATACCGAAGTGTTAGTTTTAACCTCCCTTTTCACATAGTGAAAATTTAAAAAGATCAGACAGTGTAAATTTTTTGGTCAAAAAAATGCTCAAAATGCTAACCCGGCGGGTCAACGAACTTTTGGGCAAAAATGGACCCCAAATCCGATTCTCGCCAAATTCACTATACGTGTCAGGAAACTCAATACTAACTTGGGGTGAAGTTTTTTTTTAGCCTATTATGCATAGTTTCTGCGATATGGCATTTCAAAATCGTCGCCGACACTGAACTGGGGTGTGAAAAGCATTCCAGCTAAAATCTCAGCTCTGGAGCATGATAGAGTGCACACTTAATTATACCAAAATGCTAGTTTTGACCCCCCTTTTCACATAGTGAAAATTTAAAAAGATCAGACGACGTAAATTTTTTGGTCAAAAAAATGCTCAAAATGCTAACCCGGCGGGTCAACGAACTTTTGGCCGAAAATGGACCCCAAATCCGATTCTCACCAAATTCACTATACGTGTCAGGAAACTCAATACTAACTTGGGGTGAAGTTTTTTTTTAGCCTATTATGCATAGTTTCTGCGATATGGCATTTCAAAATCGTCGCCGACACTGAACTGGGGTGTGAAAAGCATTGCAGCTAAAATCTCAGCTCTGGAGCATGATAGAGGCACACTAATTATACCAAAATGCTAGTTTTGACCCCCCTTTTCACATAGTGAAAATTTAAAAAGATCAGACGACGTAAATTTTTTGGTCAAAAAAATGCTCAAAATGCTAACCCGGCGGGTCAACGAACTTTTGGCCGAAAATGGACCCCAAATCCGATTCTCACCAAATTCACTATACGTGTCAGGAAACTCAATACTAACTTGGGGTGAAGTTTTTTTTTAGCCTATTATGCATAGTTTCTGCGATATGGCATTTCAAAATCGTCGCCGACACTGAACTGGGGTGTGAAAAGCATTGCAGCTAAAATCTCAGCTCTGGAGCATGATAGTTGCACATTAATTATACCAAAATGCTAGTTTTGACCCCCCTTTTCACATAGTGAAAATTTAAAAAGATCAGACGACGTAAATTTTTTGGTCAAAAAAATGCTCAAAATGCTAACCCGGCGGGTCAACGAATTTTAGGCCGAAAATTTTCCCCAAATCCGATTCTCACCAAATTCACTATACGTGTCAGGAAACTCAGCTCTGGCGCATGATAGATGCACATTAATTATACCGAAGTGTTAGTTTTAACCTCCCTTTTCACATAGTGAAAATTTAAAAAGATCAGACAGTGTAAATTTTTTGGTCAAAAAAATGCTCAAAATGCTAACCCGGCGGGTCAACGAACTTTTGGGCAAAAATGGACCCCAAATCCGATTCTCGCCAAATTCACTATACGTGTCAGGAAACTCAATACTAACTTGGGGTGAAGTTTTTTTTTAGCCTATTATGCATAGTTTCTGCGATATGGCATTTCAAAATCGTCGCCGACACTGAACTGGGGTGTGAAAAGCATTGCAGCTAAAATCTCAGCTCTGGAGCATGATAGAGGCACACTAATTATACCAAAATGCTAGTTTTGACCCCCCTTTTCACATAGTGAAAATTTAAAAAGATCAGACGACGTAAATTTTTTGGTCAAAAAAATGCTCAAAATGCTAACCCGGCGGGTCAACGAACTTTTGGCCGAAAATGGACCCCAAATCCGATTCTCACCAAATTCACTATACGTGTCAGGAAACTCAATACTAACTTGGGGTGAAGTTTTTTTTTAGCCTATTATGCATAGTTTCTGCGATATGGCATTTCAAAATCGTCGCCGACACTGAACTGGGGTGTGAAAAGCATTGCAGCTAAAATCTCAGCTCTGGAGCATGATAGGTGCACATTAATTATACCAAAATGCTAGTTTTGACCCCCCTTTTCACATAGTGAAAATTTAAAAAGATCAGACGACGTAAATTTTTTGGTCAAAAAAATGCTCAAAATGCTAACCCGGCGGGTCAACGAACTTTTGGCCGAAAATGGACCCCAAATCCGATTCTCACCAAATTCACTATACGTGTCAGGAAACTCAATACTAACTTGGGGTGAAGTTTTTTTTTAGCCTATTATGCATAGTTTCTGCGATATGGCATTTCAAAATCGTCGCCGACACTGAACTGGGGTGTGAAAAGCATTGCAGCTAAAATCTCAGCTCTGGAGCATGATAGTTGCACATTAATTATACCAAAATGCTAGTTTTGACCCCCCTTTTCACATAGTGAAAATTTAAAAAGATCAGACGACGTAAATTTTTTGGTCAAAAAAATGCTCAAAATGCTAACCCGGCGGGTCAACGAATTTTAGGCCGAAAATTTTCCCCAAATCCGATTCTCACCAAATTCACTATACGTGTCAGGAAACTCAGCTCTGGCGCATGATAGATGCACATTAATTATACCGAAGTGTTAGTTTTAACCTCCCTTTTCACATAGTGAAAATTTAAAAAGATCAGACAGTGTAAATTTTTTGGTCAAAAAAATGCTCAAAATGCTAACCCGGCGGGTCAACGAACTTTTGGGCAAAAATGGACCCCAAATCCGATTCTCGCCAAATTCACTATACGTGTCAGGAAACTCAATACTAACTTGGGGTGAAGTTTTTTTTTAGCCTATTATGCATAGTTTCTGCGATATGGCATTTCAAAATCGTCGCCGACACTGAACTGGGGTGTGAAAAGCATTGCAGCTAAAATCTCAGCTCTGGAGCATGATAGAGTGCACACTAATTATACCAAAATGCTAGTTTTGACCCCCCTTTTCACATAGTGAAAATTTAAAAAGATCAGACGACGTAAATTTTTTGGTCAAAAAAATGCTCAAAATGCTAACCCGGCGGGTCAACGAACTTTTGGCCGAAAATGGACCCCAAATCCGATTCTCACCAAATTCACTATACGTGTCAGGAAACTCAATACTAACTTGGGGTGAAGTTTTTTTTTAGCCTATTATGCATAGTTTCTGCGATATGGCATTTCAAAATCGTCGCCGACACTGAACTGGGGTGTGAAAAGCATTGCAGCTAAAATCTCAGCTCTGGAGCATGATAGTTGCACATTAATTATACCAAAATGCTAGTTTTGACCCCCCTTTTCACATAGTGAAAATTTAAAAAGATCAGACGACGTAAATTTTTTGGTCAAAAAAATGCTCAAAATGCTAACCCGGCGGGTCAACGAATTTTAGGCCGAAAATTTTCCCCAAATCCGATTCTCACCAAATTCACTATACGTGTCAGGAAACTCAGCTCTGGCGCATGATAGATGCACATTAATTATACCGAAGTGTTAGTTTTAACCTCCCTTTTCACATAGTGAAAATTTAAAAAGATCAGACAGTGTAAATTTTTTGGTCAAAAAAATGCTCAAAATGCTAACCCGGCGGGTCAACGAACTTTTGGGCAAAAATGGACCCCAAATCCGATTCTCGCCAAATTCACTATACGTGTCAGGAAACTCAATACTAACTTGGGGTGAAGTTTTTTTTTAGCCTATTATGCATAGTTTCTGCGATATGGCATTTCAAAATCGTCGCCGACACTGAACTGGGGTGTGAAAAGCATTCCAGCTAAAATCTCAGCTCTGGAGCATGATAGAGGCACACTAATTATACCAAAATGCTAGTTTTGACCCCCCTTTTCACATAGTGAAAATTTAAAAAGATCAGACGACGTAAATTTTTTGGTCAAAAAAATGCTCAAAATGCTAACCCGGCGGGTCAACGAACTTTTGGCCGAAAATGGACCCCAAATCCGATTCTCACCAAATTCACTATACGTGTCAGGAAACTCAATACTAACTTGGGGTGAAGTTTTTTTTTAGCCTATTATGCATAGTTTCTGCGATATGGCATTTCAAAATCGTCGCCGACACTGAACTGGGGTGTGAAAAGCATTGCAGCTAAAATCTCAGCTCTGGAGCATGATAGTTGCACATTAATTATACCAAAATGCTAGTTTTGACCCCCCTTTTCACATAGTGAAAATTTAAAAAGATCAGACGACGTAAATTTTTTGGTCAAAAAAATGCTCAAAATGCTAACCCGGCGGGTCAACGAATTTTAGGCCGAAAATTTTCCCCAAATCCGATTCTCACCAAATTCACTATACGTGTCAGGAAACTCAGCTCTGGCGCATGATAGATGCACATTAATTATACCGAAGTGTTAGTTTTAACCTCCCTTTTCACATAGTGAAAATTTAAAAAGATCAGACTTTGTAAATTTTTTGGTCAAAAAAATGCTCAAAATGCTAACCCGGCGGGTCAACGAACTTTTGGGCAAAAATGGACCCCAAATCCGATTCTCGCCAAATTCACTATACGTGTCAGGAAACTCAATACTAACTTGGGGTGAAGTTTTTTTTTAGCCTATTATGCATAGTTTCTGCGATATGGCATTTCAAAATCGTCGCCGACACTGAACTGGGGTGTGAAAAGCATTGCAGCTAAAATCTCAGCTCTGGAGCATGATAGGTGCACATTAATTATACCAAAATGCTAGTTTTGACCCCCCTTTTCACATAGTGAAAATTTAAAAAGATCAGACGACGTAAATTTTTTGGTCAAAAAAATGCTCAAAATGCTAACCCGGCGGAGTCAACGAATTTTAGGCCGAAAATTTTCCCCAAATCCGATTCTCACCAAATTCACTATACGTGTCAGGAAACTCAGCTCTGGCGCATGATAGATGCACATTAATTATACCGAAGTGTTAGTTTTAACCTCCCTTTTCACATAGTGAAAATTTAAAAAGATCAGACAGTGTAAATTTTTTGGTCAAAAAAATGCTCAAAATGCTAACCCGGCGGGTCAACGAACTTTTGGGCAAAAATGGACCCCAAATCCGATTCTCGCCAAATTCACTATACGTGTCAGGAAACTCAATACTAACTTGGGGTGAAGTTTTTTTTTAGCCTATTATGCATAGTTTCTGCGATATGGCATTTCAAAATCGTCG
Source organism: Tachysurus fulvidraco (assembly GCF_022655615.1). Taxonomy (NCBI): domain Eukaryota; kingdom Metazoa; phylum Chordata; class Actinopteri; order Siluriformes; family Bagridae; genus Tachysurus; species Tachysurus fulvidraco. Next base: position 7,107,890 of record NC_062533.1, read on the forward strand.
CCGACACTGAACTGGGGTGTGAAAAGCATTCCAGCTAAAATCTCAGCTCTGGAGCATGATAGAGGCACACTAATTATACCAAAATGCTAGTTTTGACCCCCCTTTTCACATAGTGAAAATTTAAAAAGATCAGACGACGTAAATTTTTTGGTCAAAAAAATGCTCAAAATGCTAACCCGGCGGGTCAACGAACTTTTGGCCGAAAATGGACCCCAAATCCGATTCTCACCAAATTCACTATACGTGTCAGGAAACTCAATACTAACTTGGGGTGAAGTTTTTTTTTAGCCTATTATGCATAGTTTCTGCGATATGGCATTTCAAAATCGTCGCCGACACTGAACTGGGGTGTGAAAAGCATTGCAGCTAAAATCTCAGCTCTGGAGCATGATAGTTGCACATTAATTATACCAAAATGCTAGTTTTGACCCCCCTTTTCACATAGTGAAAATTTAAAAAGATCAGACGACGTAAATTTTTTGGTCAAAAAAATGCTCAAAATGCTAACCCGGCGGGTCAACGAATTTTAGGCCGAAAATTTTCCCCAAATCCGATTCTCACCAAATTCACTATACGTGTCAGGAAACTCAGCTCTGGCGCATGATAGATGCACATTAATTATACCGAAGTGTTAGTTTTAACCTCCCTTTTCACATAGTGAAAATTTAAAAAGATCAGACAGTGTAAATTTTTTGGTCAAAAAAATGCTCAAAATGCTAACCCGGCGGGTCAACGAACTTTTGGGCAAAAATGGACCCCAAATCCGATTCTCGCCAAATTCACTATACGTGTCAGGAAACTCAATACTAACTTGGGGTGAAGTTTTTTTTTAGCCTATTATGCATAGTTTCTGCGATATGGCATTTCAAAATCGTCGCCGACACTGAACTGGGGTGTGAAAAGCATTGCAGCTAAAATCTCAGCTCTGGAGCATGATAGGTGCACACTAATTATACCAAAATGCTAGTTTTGACCCCCCTTTTCACATAGTGAAAATTTAAAAAGATCAGACGACGTAAATTTTTTGGTCAAAAAAATGCTCAAAATGCTAACCCGGCGGGTCAACGAACTTTTGGCCGAAAATGGACCCCAAATCCGATTCTCACCAAATTCACTATACGTGTCAGGAAACTCAATACTAACTTGGGGTGAAGTTTTTTTTTAGCCTATTATGCATAGTTTCTGCGATATGGCATTTCAAAATCGTCGCCGACACTGAACTGGGGTGTGAAAAGCATTGCAGCTAAAATCTCAGCTCTGGAGCATGATAGTTGCACATTAATTATACCAAAATGCTAGTTTTGACCCCCCTTTTCACATAGTGAAAATTTAAAAAGATCAGACGACGTAAATTTTTTGGTCAAAAAAATGCTCAAAATGCTAACCCGGCGGGTCAACGAATTTTAGGCCGAAAATTTTCCCCAAATCCGATTCTCACCAAATTCACTATACGTGTCAGGAAACTCAGCTCTGGCGCATGATAGATGCACATTAATTATACCGAAGTGTTAGTTTTAACCTCCCTTTTCACATAGTGAAAATTTAAAAAGATCAGACAGTGTAAATTTTTTGGTCAAAAAAATGCTCAAAATGCTAACCCGGCGGGTCAACGAACTTTTGGGCAAAAATGGACCCCAAATCCGATTCTCGCCAAATTCACTATACGTGTCAGGAAACTCAATACTAACTTGGGGTGAAGTTTTTTTTTAGCCTATTATGCATAGTTTCTGCGATATGGCATTTCAAAATCGTCGCCGACACTGAACTGGGGTGTGAAAAGCATTGCAGCTAAAATCTCAGCTCTGGAGCATGATAGGTGCACATTAATTATACCAAAATGCTAGTTTTGACCCCCCTTTTCACATAGTGAAAATTTAAAAAGATCAGACGACGTAAATTTTTTGGTCAAAAAAATGCTCAAAATGCTAACCCGGCGGGTCAACGAACTTTTGGCCGAAAATGGACCCCAAATCCGATTCTCACCAAATTCACTATACGTGTCAGGAAACTCAATACTAACTTGGGGTGAAGTTTTTTTTTAGCCTATTATGCATAGTTTCTGCGATATGGCATTTCAAAATCGTCGCCGACACTGAACTGGGGTGTGAAAAGCATTGCAGCTAAAATCTCAGCTCTGGAGCATGATAGTTGCACATTAATTATACCAAAATGCTAGTTTTGACCCCCCTTTTCACATAGTGAAAATTTAAAAAGATCAGACGACGTAAATTTTTTGGTCAAAAAAATGCTCAAAATGCTAACCCGGCGGGTCAACGAATTTTAGGCCGAAAATTTTCCCCAAATCCGATTCTCACCAAATTCACTATACGTGTCAGGAAACTCAGCTCTGGCGCATGATAGATGCACATTAATTATACCGAAGTGTTAGTTTTAACCTCCCTTTTCACATAGTGAAAATTTAAAAAGATCAGACAGTGTAAATTTTTTGGTCAAAAAAATGCTCAAAATGCTAACCCGGCGGGTCAACGAACTTTTGGGCAAAAATGGACCCCAAATCCGATTCTCGCCAAATTCACTATACGTGTCAGGAAACTCAATACTAACTTGGGGTGAAGTTTTTTTTTAGCCTATTATGCATAGTTTCTGCGATATGGCATTTCAAAATCGTCGCCGACACTGAACTGGGGTGTGAAAAGCATTGCCAGCAAAAATCTCAGCTCTGGAGCATGATAGGTGCACACTAATTATACCAAAATGCTAGTTTTGACCCCCCTTTTCACATAGTGAAAATTTAAAAAGATCAGACGACGTAAATTTTTTGGTCAAAAAAATGCTCAAAATGCTAACCCGGCGGGTCAACGAACTTTTGGCCGAAAATGGACCCCAAATCCGATTCTCACCAAATTCACTATACGTGTCAGGAAACTCAATACTAACTTGGGGTGAAGTTTTTTTTTAGCCTATTATGCATAGTTTCTGCGATATGGCATTTCAAAATCGTCGCCGACACTGAACTGGGGTGTGAAAAGCATTGCAGCTAAAATCTCAGCTCTGGAGCATGATAGTTGCACATTAATTATACCAAAATGCTAGTTTTGACCCCCCTTTTCACATAGTGAAAATTTAAAAAGATCAGACGACGTAAATTTTTTGGTCAAAAAAATGCTCAAAATGCTAACCCGGCGGGTCAACGAATTTTAGGCCGAAAATTTTCCCCAAATCCGATTCTCACCAAATTCACTATACGTGTCAGGAAACTCAGCTCTGGCGCATGATAGATGCACATTAATTATACCGAAGTGTTAGTTTTAACCTCCCTTTTCACATAGTGAAAATTTAAAAAGATCAGACAGTGTAAATTTTTTGGTCAAAAAAATGCTCAAAATGCTAACCCGGCGGGTCAACGAACTTTTGGGCAAAAATGGACCCCAAATCCGATTCTCGCCAAATTCACTATACGTGTCAGGAAACTCAATACTAACTTGGGGTGAAGTTTTTTTTTAGCCTATTATGCATAGTTTCTGCGATATGGCATTTCAAAATCGTCGCCGACACTGAACTGGGGTGTGAAAAGCATTGCAGCTAAAATCTCAGCTCTGGAGCATGATAGTTGCACATTAATTATACCAAAATGCTAGTTTTGACCCCCCTTTTCACATAGTGAAAATTTAAAAAGATCAGACGACGTAAATTTTTTGGTCAAAAAAATGCTCAAAATGCTAACCCGGCGGGTCAACGAATTTTAGGCCGAAAATTTTCCCCAAATCCGATTCTCACCAAATTCACTATACGTGTCAGGAAACTCAGCTCTGGCGCATGATAGATGCACATTAATTATACCGAAGTGTTAGTTTTAACCTCCCTTTTCACATAGTGAAAATTTAAAAAGATCAGACAGTGTAAATTTTTTGGTCAAAAAAATGCTCAAAATGCTAACCCGGCGGGTCAACGAACTTTTGGGCAAAAATGGACCCCAAATCCGATTCTCGCCAAATTCACTATACGTGTCAGGAAACTCAATACTAACTTGGGGTGAAGTTTTTTTTTAGCCTATTATGCATAGTTTCTGCGATATGGCATTTCAAAATCGTCGCCGACACTGAACTGGGGTGTGAAAAGCATTCCAGCTAAAATCTCAGCTCTGGAGCATGATAGAGTGCACATTAATTATACCAAAATGCTAGTTTTGACCCCCCTTTTCACATAGTGAAAATTTAAAAAGATCAGACGACGTAAATTTTTTGGTCAAAAAAATGCTCAAAATGCTAACCCGGCGGGTCAACGAACTTTTGGCCGAAAATGGACCCCAAATCCGATTCTCACCAAATTCACTATACGTGTCAGGAAACTCAATACTAACTTGGGGTGAAGTTTTTTTTTAGCCTATTATGCATAGTTTCTGCGATATGGCATTTCAAAATCGTCGCCGACACTGAACTGGGGTGTGAAAAGCATTGCAGCTAAAATCTCAGCTCTGGAGCATGATAGTTGCACATTAATTATACCAAAATGCTAGTTTTGACCCCCCTTTTCACATAGTGAAAATTTAAAAAGATCAGACGACGTAAATTTTTTGGTCAAAAAAATGCTCAAAATGCTAACCCGGCGGGTCAACGAACTTTTGGCCGAAAATGGACCCCAAATCCGATTCTCACCAAATTCACTATACGTGTCAGGAAACTCAATACTAACTTGGGGTGAAGTTTTTTTTTAGCCTATTATGCATAGTTTCTGCGATATGGCATTTCAAAATCGTCGCCGACACTGAACTGGGGTGTGAAAAGCATTGCAGCTAAAATCTCAGCTCTGGAGCATGATAGTTGCACATTAATTATACCAAAATGCTAGTTTTGACCCCCCTTTTCACATAGTGAAAATTTAAAAAGATCAGACGACGTAAATTTTTTGGTCAAAAAAATGCTCAAAATGCTAACCCGGCGGGTCAACGAATTTTAGGCCGAAAATTTTCCCCAAATCCGATTCTCACCAAATTCACTATACGTGTCAGGAAACTCAGCTCTGGCGCATGATAGATGCACATTAATTATACCGAAGTGTTAGTTTTAACCTCCCTTTTCACATAGTGAAAATTTAAAAAGATCAGACAGTGTAAATTTTTTGGTCAAAAAAATGCTCAAAATGCTAACCCGGCGGGTCAACGAACTTTTGGGCAAAAATGGACCCCAAATCCGATTCTCGCCAAATTCACTATACGTGTCAGGAAACTCAATACTAACTTGGGGTGAAGTTTTTTTTTAGCCTATTATGCATAGTTTCTGCGATATGGCATTTCAAAATCGTCGCCGACACTGAACTGGGGTGTGAAAAGCATTCCAGCTAAAATCTCAGCTCTGGAGCATGATAGAGGCACACTAATTATACCAAAATGCTAGTTTTGACCCCCCTTTTCACATAGTGAAAATTTAAAAAGATCAGACGACGTAAATTTTTTGGTCAAAAAAATGCTCAAAATGCTAACCCGGCGGGTCAACGAACTTTTGGCCGAAAATGGACCCCAAATCCGATTCTCACCAAATTCACTATACGTGTCAGGAAACTCAATACTAACTTGGGGTGAAGTTTTTTTTTAGCCTATTATGCATAGTTTCTGCGATATGGCATTTCAAAATCGTCGCCGACACTGAACTGGGGTGTGAAAAGCATTGCAGCTAAAATCTCAGCTCTGGAGCATGATAGTTGCACATTAATTATACCAAAATGCTAGTTTTGACCCCCCTTTTCACATAGTGAAAATTTAAAAAGATCAGACGACGTAAATTTTTTGGTCAAAAAAATGCTCAAAATGCTAACCCGGCGGGTCAACGAATTTTAGGCCGAAAATTTTCCCCAAATCCGATTCTCACCAAATTCACTATACGTGTCAGGAAACTCAGCTCTGGCGCATGATAGATGCACATTAATTATACCGAAGTGTTAGTTTTAACCTCCCTTTTCACATAGTGAAAATTTAAAAAGATCAGACAGTGTAAATTTTTTGGTCAAAAAAATGCTCAAAATGCTAACCCGGCGGGTCAACGAACTTTTGGGCAAAAATGGACCCCAAATCCGATTCTCGCCAAATTCACTATACGTGTCAGGAAACTCAATACTAACTTGGGGTGAAGTTTTTTTTTAGCCTATTATGCATAGTTTCTGCGATATGGCATTTCAAAATCGTCGCCGACACTGAACTGGGGTGTGAAAAGCATTGCAGCTAAAATCTCAGCTCTGGAGCATGATAGGTGCACATTAATTATACCAAAATGCTAGTTTTGACCCCCCTTTTCACATAGTGAAAATTTAAAAAGATCAGACGACGTAAATTTTTTGGTCAAAAAAATGCTCAAAATGCTAACCCGGCGGGTCAACGAACTTTTGGCCGAAAATGGACCCCAAATCCGATTCTCACCAAATTCACTATACGTGTCAGGAAACTCAATACTAACTTGGGGTGAAGTTTTTTTTTAGCCTATTATGCATAGTTTCTGCGATATGGCATTTCAAAATCGTCGCCGACACTGAACTGGGGTGTGAAAAGCATTGCAGCTAAAATCTCAGCTCTGGAGCATGATAGTTGCACATTAATTATACCAAAATGCTAGTTTTGACCCCCCTTTTCACATAGTGAAAATTTAAAAAGATCAGACGACGTAAATTTTTTGGTCAAAAAAATGCTCAAAATGCTAACCCGGCGGGTCAACGAATTTTAGGCCGAAAATTTTCCCCAAATCCGATTCTCACCAAATTCACTATACGTGTCAGGAAACTCAGCTCTGGCGCATGATAGATGCACATTAATTATACCGAAGTGTTAGTTTTAACCTCCCTTTTCACATAGTGAAAATTTAAAAAGATCAGACAGTGTAAATTTTTTGGTCAAAAAAATGCTCAAAATGCTAACCCGGCGGGTCAACGAACTTTTGGGCAAAAATGGACCCCAAATCCGATTCTCGCCAAATTCACTATACGTGTCAGGAAACTCAATACTAACTTGGGGTGAAGTTTTTTTTTAGCCTATTATGCATAGTTTCTGCGATATGGCATTTCAAAATCGTCGCCGACACTGAACTGGGGTGTGAAAAGCATTGCAGCTAAAATCTCAGCTCTGGAGCATGATAGATGCACATTAATTATACCAAAATGCTAGTTTTGACCCCCCTTTTCACATAGTGAAAATTTAAAAAGATCAGACGACGTAAATTTTTTGGTCAAAAAAATGCTCAAAATGCTAACCCGGCGGGTCAACGAACTTTTGGCCGAAAATGGACCCCAAATCCGATTCTCACCAAATTCACTATACGTGTCAGGAAACTCAATACTAACTTGGGGTGAAGTTTTTTTTTAGCCTATTATGCATAGTTTCTGCGATATGGCATTTCAAAATCGTCGCCGACACTGAACTGGGGTGTGAAAAGCATTGCAGCTAAAATCTCAGCTCTGGAGCATGATAGTTGCACATTAATTATACCAAAATGCTAGTTTTGACCCCCCTTTTCACATAGTGAAAATTTAAAAAGATCAGACGACGTAAATTTTTTGGTCAAAAAAATGCTCAAAATGCTAACCCGGCGGGTCAACGAATTTTAGGCCGAAAATTTTCCCCAAATCCGATTCTCACCAAATTCACTATACGTGTCAGGAAACTCAGCTCTGGCGCATGATAGATGCACATTAATTATACCGAAGTGTTAGTTTTAACCTCCCTTTTCACATAGTGAAAATTTAAAAAGATCAGACAGTGTAAATTTTTTGGTCAAAAAAATGCTCAAAATGCTAACCCGGCGGGTCAACGAACTTTTGGGCAAAAATGGACCCCAAATCCGATTCTCGCCAAATTCACTATACGTGTCAGGAAACTCAATACTAACTTGGGGTGAAGTTTTTTTTTAGCCTATTATGCATAGTTTCTGCGATATGGCATTTCAAAATCGTCGCCGACACTGAACTGGGGTGTGAAAAGCATTGCAGCTAAAATCTCAGCTCTGGCGCATGATAGATGCACATTATTTATACCAAAATGCTAGTTTTGACCCCCCTTTTCACATAGTGAAAATTTAAAAATATCAGACGACGTAAATTTTTTGGTCAAAAAAATGCTCAAAATGCTAACCCGGCGGGTCAACGAACTTTTGGCCGAAAATGGACCCCAAATCCGATTCTCACCAAATTCACTATACGTGTCAGGAAACTCAATACTAACTTGGGGTGAAGTTTTTTTTTAGCCTATTATGCATAGTTTCTGCGATATGGCATTTCAAAATCGTCGCCGACACTGAACTGGGGTGTGAAAAGCATTGCAGCTAAAATCTCAGCTCTGGAGCATGATAGTTGCACATTAATTATACCAAAATGCTAGTTTTGACCCCCCTTTTCACATAGTGAAAATTTAAAAAGATCAGACGACGTAAATTTTTTGGTCAAAAAAATGCTCAAAATGCTAACCCGGCGGGTCAACGAATTTTAGGCCGAAAATTTTCCCCAAATCCGATTCTCACCAAATTCACTATACGTGTCAGGAAACTCAGCTCTGGCGCATGATAGATGCACATTAATTATACCGAAGTGTTAGTTTTAACCTCCCTTTTCACATAGTGAAAATTTAAAAAGATCAGACAGTGTAAATTTTTTGGTCAAAAAAATGCTCAAAATGCTAACCCGGCGGGTCAACGAACTTTTGGGCAAAAATGGACCCCAAATCCGATTCTCGCCAAATTCACTATACGTGTCAGGAAACTCAATACTAACTTGGGGTGAAGTTTTTTTTTAGCCTATTATGCATAGTTTCTGCGATATGGCATTTCAAAATCGTCGCCGACACTGAACTGGGGTGTGAAAAGCATTGCAGCTAAAATCTCAGCTCTGGAGCATGATAGAGTGCACACTAATTATACCAAAATGCTAGTTTTGACCCCCCTTTTCACATAGTGAAAATTTAAAAAGATCAGACGACGTAAATTTTTTGGTCAAAAAAATGCTCAAAATGCTAACCCGGCGGGTCAACGAACTTTTGGCCGAAAATGGACCCCAAATCCGATTCTCACCAAATTCACTATACGTGTCAGGAAACTCAATACTAACTTGGGGTGAAGTTTTTTTTTAGCCTATTATGCATAGTTTCTGCGATATGGCATTTCAAAATCGTCGCCGACACTGAACTGGGGTGTGAAAAGCATTGCAGCTAAAATCTCAGCTCTGGAGCATGATAGTTGCACATTAATTATACCAAAATGCTAGTTTTGACCCCCCTTTTCACATAGTGAAAATTTAAAAAGATCAGACGACGTAAATTTTTTGGTCAAAAAAATGCTCAAAATGCTAACCCGGCGGGTCAACGAATTTTAGGCCGAAAATTTTCCCCAAATCCGATTCTCACCAAATTCACTATACGTGTCAGGAAACTCAGCTCTGGCGCATGATAGATGCACATTAATTATACCGAAGTGTTAGTTTTAACCTCCCTTTTCACATAGTGAAAATTTAAAAAGATCAGACGACGTAAATTTTTTGGTCAAAAAAATGCTCAAAATGCTAACCCGGCGGGTCAACGAACTTTTGGGCAAAAATGGACCCCAAATCCGATTCTCGCCAAATTCACTATACGTGTCAGGAAACTCAATACTAACTTGGGGTGAAGTTTTTTTTTAGCCTATTATGCATAGTTTCTGCGATATGGCATTTCAAAATCGTCGCCGACACTGAACTGGGGTGTGAAAAGCATTGCAGCTAAAATCTCAGCTCTGGAGCATGATAGTTGCACATTAATTATACCAAAATGCTAGTTTTGACCCCCCTTTTCACATAGTGAAAATTTAAAAAGATCAGACGACGTAAATTTTTTGGTCAAAAAAATGCTCAAAATGCTAACCCGGCGGGTCAACGAATTTTAGGCCGAAAATTTTCCCCAAATCCGATTCTCACCAAATTCACTATACGTGTCAGGAAACTCAGCTCTGGCGCATGATAGATGCACATTAATTATACCGAAGTGTTAGTTTTAACCTCCCTTTTCACATAGTGAAAATTTAAAAAGATCAGACAGTGTAAATTTTTTGGTCAAAAAAATGCTCAAAATGCTAACCCGGCGGGTCAACGAACTTTTGGGCAAAAATGGACCCCAAATCCGATTCTCGCCAAATTCACTATACGTGTCAGGAAACTCAATACTAACTTGGGGTGAAGTTTTTTTTTAGCCTATTATGCATAGTTTCTGCGATATGGCATTTCAAAATCGTCGCCGACACTGAACTGGGGTGTGAAAAGCATTCCAGCTAAAATCTCAGCTCTGGAGCATGATAGAGGCACACTAATTATACCAAAATGCTAGTTTTGACCCCCCTTTTCACATAGTGAAAATTTAAAAAGATCAGACGACGTAAATTTTTTGGTCAAAAAAATGCTCAAAATGCTAACCCGGCGGGTCAACGAACTTTTGGCCGAAAATGGACCCCAAATCCGATTCTCACCAAATTCACTATACGTGTCAGGAAACTCAATACTAACTTGGGGTGAAGTTTTTTTTTAGCCTATTATGCATAGTTTCTGCGATATGGCATTTCAAAATCGTCGCCGACACTGAACTGGGGTGTGAAAAGCATTGCAGCTAAAATCTCAGCTCTGGAGCATGATAGTTGCACATTAATTATACCAAAATGCTAGTTTTGACCCCCCTTTTCACATAGTGAAAATTTAAAAAGATCAGACGACGTAAATTTTTTGGTCAAAAAAATGCTCAAAATGCTAACCCGGCGGGTCAACGAATTTTAGGCCGAAAATTTTCCCCAAATCCGATTCTCACCAAATTCACTATACGTGTCAGGAAACTCAGCTCTGGCGCATGATAGATGCACATTAATTATACCGAAGTGTTAGTTTTAACCTCCCTTTTCACATAGTGAAAATTTAAAAAGATCAGACAGTGTAAATTTTTTGGTCAAAAAAATGCTCAAAATGCTAACCCGGCGGGTCAACGAACTTTTGGGCAAAAATGGACCCCAAATCCGATTCTCGCCAAATTCACTATACGTGTCAGGAAACTCAATACTAACTTGGGGTGAAGTTTTTTTTTAGCCTATTATGCATAGTTTCTGCGATATGGCATTTCAAAATCGTCGCCGACACTGAACTGGGGTGTGAAAAGCATTGCAGCTAAAATCTCAGCTCTGGAGCATGATAGAGTGCACACTAATTATACCAAAATGCTAGTTTTGACCCCCCTTTTCACATAGTGAAAATTTAAAAAGATCAGACGACGTAAATTTTTTGGTCAAAAAAATGCTCAAAATGCTAACCCGGCGGGTCAACGAACTTTTGGCCGAAAATGGACCCCAAATCCGATTCTCACCAAATTCACTATACGTGTCAGGAAACTCAATACTAACTTGGGGTGAAGTTTTTTTTTAGCCTATTATGCATAGTTTCTGCGATATGGCATTTCAAAATCGTCGCCGACACTGAACTGGGGTGTGAAAAGCATTGCAGCTAAAATCTCAGCTCTGGAGCATGATAGTTGCACATTAATTATACCAAAATGCTAGTTTTGACCCCCCTTTTCACATAGTGAAAATTTAAAAAGATCAGACGACGTAAATTTTTTGGTCAAAAAAATGCTCAAAATGCTAACCCGGCGGGTCAACGAATTTTAGGCCGAAAATTTTCCCCAAATCCGATTCTCACCAAATTCACTATACGTGTCAGGAAACTCAGCTCTGGCGCATGATAGATGCACATTAATTATACCGAAGTGTTAGTTTTAACCTCCCTTTTCACATAGTGAAAATTTAAAAAGATCAGACAGTGTAAATTTTTTGGTCAAAAAAATGCTCAAAATGCTAACCCGGCGGGTCAACGAACTTTTGGGCAAAAATGGACCCCAAATCCGATTCTCGCCAAATTCACTATACGTGTCAGGAAACTCAATACTAACTTGGGGTGAAGTTTTTTTTTAGCCTATTATGCATAGTTTCTGCGATATGGCATTTCAAAATCGTCGCCGACACTGAACTGGGGTGTGAAAAGCATTGCAGCTAAAATCTCAGCTCTGGAGCATGATAGGTGCACATTAATTATACCAAAATGCTAGTTTTGACCCCCCTTTTCACATAGTGAAAATTTAAAAAGATCAGACGACGTAAATTTTTTGGTCAAAAAAATGCTCAAAATGCTAACCCGGCGGGTCAACGAACTTTTGGCCGAAAATGGACCCCAAATCCGATTCTCACCAAATTCACTATACGTGTCAGGAAACTCAATACTAACTTGGGGTGAAGTTTTTTTTTAGCCTATTATGCATAGTTTCTGCGATATGGCATTTCAAAATCGTCGCCGACACTGAACTGGGGTGTGAAAAGCATTGCAGCTAAAATCTCAGCTCTGGAGCATGATAGTTGCACATTAATTATACCAAAATGCTAGTTTTGACCCCCCTTTTCACATAGTGAAAATTTAAAAAGATCAGACGACGTAAATTTTTTGGTCAAAAAAATGCTCAAAATGCTAACCCGGCGGGTCAACGAATTTTAGGCCGAAAATTTTCCCCAAATCCGATTCTCACCAAATTCACTATACGTGTCAGGAAACTCAGCTCTGGCGCATGATAGATGCACATTAATTATACCGAAGTGTTAGTTTTAACCTCCCTTTTCACATAGTGAAAATTTAAAAAGATCAGACAGTGTAAATTTTTTGGTCAAAAAAATGCTCAAAATGCTAACCCGGCGGGTCAACGAACTTTTGGGCAAAAATGGACCCCAAATCCGATTCTCGCCAAATTCACTATACGTGTCAGGAAACTCAATACTAACTTGGGGTGAAGTTTTTTTTTAGCCTATTATGCATAGTTTCTGCGATATGGCATTTCAAAATCGTCGCCGACACTGAACTGGGGTGTGAAAAGCATTGCAGCTAAAATCTCAGCTCTGGAGCATGATAGGTGCACATTAATTATACCAAAATGCTAGTTTTGACCCCCCTTTTCACATAGTGAAAATTTAAAAAGATCAGACGACGTAAATTTTTTGGTCAAAAAAATGCTCAAAATGCTAACCCGGCGGGTCAACGAATTTTAGGCCGAAAATTTTCCCCAAATCCGATTCTCACCAAATTCACTATACGTGTCAGGAAACTCAATACTAACTTGGGGTGAAGTTTTTTTTTAGCCTATTATGCATAGTTTCTGCGATATGGCATTTCAAAATCGTCGCCGACACTGAACTGGGGTGTGAAAAGCATTCCAGCTAAAATCTCAGCTCTGGAGCATGATAGAGGCACACTAATTATACCAAAATGCTAGTTTTGACCCCCCTTTTCACATAGTGAAAATTTAAAAAGATCAGACGACGTAAATTTTTTGGTCAAAAAAATGCTCAAAATGCTAACCCGGCGGGTCAACGAACTTTTGGCCGAAAATGGACCCCAAATCCGATTCTCACCAAATTCACTATACGTGTCAGGAAACTCAATACTAACTTGGGGTGAAGTTTTTTTTTAGCCTATTATGCATAGTTTCTGCGATATGGCATTTCAAAATCGTCGCCGACACTGAACTGGGGTGTGAAAAGCATTGCAGCTAAAATCTCAGCTCTGGAGCATGATAGTTGCACATTAATTATACCAAAATGCTAGTTTTGACCCCCCTTTTCACATAGTGAAAATTTAAAAAGATCAGACGACGTAAATTTTTTGGTCAAAAAAATGCTCAAAATGCTAACCCGGCGGGTCAACGAATTTTAGGCCGAAAATTTTCCCCAAATCCGATTCTCACCAAATTCACTATACGTGTCAGGAAACTCAGCTCTGGCGCATGATAGATGCACATTAATTATACCGAAGTGTTAGTTTTAACCTCCCTTTTCACATAGTGAAAATTTAAAAAGATCAGACAACGTAAATTTTTTGGTCAAAAAAATGCTCAAAATGCTAACCCGGCGGGTCAACGAACTTTTGGGCAAAAATGGACCCCAAATCCGATTCTCGCCAAATTCACTATACGTGTCAGGAAACTCAATACTAACTTGGGGTGAAGTTTTTTTTTAGCCTATTATGCATAGTTTCTGCGATATGGCATTTCAAAATCGTCGCCGACACTGAACTGGGGTGTGAAAAGCATTCCAGCTAAAATCTCAGCTCTGGAGCATGATAGAGGCACATTATTTATACCAAAATGCTAGTTTTGACCCCCCTTTTCACATAGTGAAAATTTAAAAAGATCAGACGACGTAAATTTTTTGGTCAAAAAAATGCTCAAAATGCTAACCCGGCGGGTCAACGAACTTTTGGCCGAAAATGGACCCCAAATCCGATTCTCACCAAATTCACTATACGTGTCAGGAAACTCAATACTAACTTGGGGTGAAGTTTTTTTTTAGCCTATTATGCATAGTTTCTGCGATATGGCATTTCAAAATCGTCGCCGACACTGAACTGGGGTGTGAAAAGCATTGCAGCTAAAATCTCAGCTCTGGAGCATGATAGTTGCACATTAATTATACCAAAATGCTAGTTTTGACCCCCCTTTTCACATAGTGAAAATTTAAAAAGATCAGACGACGTAAATTTTTTGGTCAAAAAAATGCTCAAAATGCTAACCCGGCGGGTCAACGAATTTTAGGCCGAAAATTTTCCCCAAATCCGATTCTCACCAAATTCACTATACGTGTCAGGAAACTCAGCTCTGGCGCATGATAGATGCACATTAATTATACCGAAGTGTTAGTTTTAACCTCCCTTTTCACATAGTGAAAATTTAAAAAGATCAGACAGTGTAAATTTTTTGGTCAAAAAAATGCTCAAAATGCTAACCCGGCGGGTCAACGAACTTTTGGGCAAAAATGGACCCCAAATCCGATTCTCGCCAAATTCACTATACGTGTCAGGAAACTCAATACTAACTTGGGGTGAAGTTTTTTTTTAGCCTATTATGCATAGTTTCTGCGATATGGCATTTCAAAATCGTCGCCGACACTGAACTGGGGTGTGAAAAGCATTCCAGCTAAAATCTCAGCTCTGGAGCATGATAGAGGCACAATAATTATACCAAAATGCTAGTTTTGACCCCCCTTTTCACATAGTGAAAATTTAAAAAGATCAGACGACGTAAATTTTTTGGTCAAAAAAATGCTCAAAATGCTAACCCGGCGGGTCAACGAACTTTTGGCCGAAAATGGACCCCAAATCCGATTCTCACCAAATTCACTATACGTGTCAGGAAACTCAATACTAACTTGGGGTGAAGTTTTTTTTTAGCCTATTATGCATAGTTTCTGCGATATGGCATTTCAAAATCGTCGCCGACACTGAACTGGGGTGTGAAAAGCATTCCAGCTAAAATCTCAGCTCTGGAGCATGATAGAGGCACACTAATTATACCAAAATGCTAGTTTTGACCCCCCTTTTCACATAGTGAAAATTTAAAAAGATCAGACGACGTAAATTTTTTGGTCAAAAAAATGCTCAAAATGCTAACCCGGCGGGTCAACGAACTTTTGGCCGAAAATGGACCCCAAATCCGATTCTCACCAAATTCACTATACGTGTCAGGAAACTCAATACTAACTTGGGGTGAAGTTTTTTTTTAGCCTATTATGCATAGTTTCTGCGATATGGCATTTCAAAATCGTCGCCGACACTGAACTGGGGTGTGAAAAGCATTGCAGCTAAAATCTCAGCTCTGGAGCATGATAGTTGCACATTAATTATACCAAAATGCTAGTTTTGACCCCCCTTTTCACATAGTGAAAATTTAAAAAGATCAGACGACGTAAATTTTTTGGTCAAAAAAATGCTCAAAATGCTAACCCGGCGGGTCAACGAATTTTAGGCCGAAAATTTTCCCCAAATCCGATTCTCACCAAATTCACTATACGTGTCAGGAAACTCAGCTCTGGCGCATGATAGATGCACATTAATTATACCGAAGTGTTAGTTTTAACCTCCCTTTTCACATAGTGAAAATTTAAAAAGATCAGACAACGTAAATTTTTTGGTCAAAAAAATGCTCAAAATGCTAACCCGGCGGGTCAACGAACTTTTGGCCGAAAATGGACCCCAAATCCGATTCTCGCCAAATTCACTATACGTGTCAGGAAACTCAATACTAACTTGGGGTGAAGTTTTTTTTTAGCCTATTATGCATAGTT
The DNA here is from genome assembly GCF_022655615.1 of Tachysurus fulvidraco. NCBI lineage: Eukaryota > Metazoa > Chordata > Actinopteri > Siluriformes > Bagridae > Tachysurus > Tachysurus fulvidraco. The sequence goes on from NC_062533.1 coordinate 7,123,984, forward strand.
TCTGCGATATGGCATTTCAAAATCGTCGCCGACACTGAACTGGGGTGTGAAAAGCATTGCAGCTAAAATCTCAGCTCTGGAGCATGATAGGTGCACATTAATTATACCAAAATGCTAGTTTTGACCCCCCTTTTCACATAGTGAAAATTTAAAAAGATCAGACGACGTAAATTTTTTGGTCAAAAAAATGCTCAAAATGCTAACCCGGCGGGTCAACGAATTTTAGGCCGAAAATTTTCCCCAAATCCGATTCTCACCAAATTCACTATACGTGTCAGGAAACTCAGCTCTGGCGCATGATAGATGCACATTAATTATACCGAAGTGTTAGTTTTAACCTCCCTTTTCACATAGTGAAAATTTAAAAAGATCAGACAGTGTAAATTTTTTGGTCAAAAAAATGCTCAAAATGCTAACCCGGCGGGTCAACGAACTTTTGGGCAAAAATGGACCCCAAATCCGATTCTCGCCAAATTCACTATACGTGTCAGGAAACTCAATACTAACTTGGGGTGAAGTTTTTTTTTAGCCTATTATGCATAGTTTCTGCGATATGGCATTTCAAAATCGTCGCCGACACTGAACTGGGGTGTGAAAAGCATTCCAGCTAAAATCTCAGCTCTGGAGCATGATAGAGGCACACTAATTATACCAAAATGCTAGTTTTGACCCCCCTTTTCACATAGTGAAAATTTAAAAAGATCAGACGACGTAAATTTTTTGGTCAAAAAAATGCTCAAAATGCTAACCCGGCGGGTCAACGAACTTTTGGCCGAAAATGGACCCCAAATCCGATTCTCACCAAATTCACTATACGTGTCAGGAAACTCAATACTAACTTGGGGTGAAGTTTTTTTTTAGCCTATTATGCATAGTTTCTGCGATATGGCATTTCAAAATCGTCGCCGACACTGAACTGGGGTGTGAAAAGCATTGCAGCTAAAATCTCAGCTCTGGAGCATGATAGTTGCACATTAATTATACCAAAATGCTAGTTTTGACCCCCCTTTTCACATAGTGAAAATTTAAAAAGATCAGACGACGTAAATTTTTTGGTCAAAAAAATGCTCAAAATGCTAACCCGGCGGGTCAACGAATTTTAGGCCGAAAATTTTCCCCAAATCCGATTCTCACCAAATTCACTATACGTGTCAGGAAACTCAGCTCTGGCGCATGATAGATGCACATTAATTATACCGAAGTGTTAGTTTTAACCTCCCTTTTCACATAGTGAAAATTTAAAAAGATCAGACGACGTAAATTTTTTGGTCAAAAAAATGCTCAAAATGCTAACCCGGCGGGTCAACGAATTTTAGGCCGAAAATTTTCCCCAAATCCGATTCTCACCAAATTCACTATAGAGCATTCACTGGAGCATGATAGATGCACATTAATCATACCAAAATGTTAGTTTTAACCAGGGGCAGTTCTAGACCTTTTTTAGGGTGGCTTCAGCTCCCCTGTGTGTGATCTCAGCCACCCTAAATCTATAATGATAATTTTTACTTTCATAAGTAAACAATAAAAATTACATTAAAATACAGGACATGTTATCGATGGTACAGAAAATTATTTATCAGTTTGATCCAAGAGTGATTTTTTTTACTCTGCTTTTACATGTGTGCTTTGTAGTTTTTCAAAAGTGTGTCTTCAGATGTCTGATTATAACAAGGAGAGAACAAAATTTGCCTACCACTATACCAGAAGGAGAACTAATCTCAATAAAAATATATTTGCAAAACTATGGAACAGTTTTTCTTAAAACACATACAGTGCATTATAGAAACGATTTCAAGCAAATGAGCAAAACAAATATGATGATGTTGACCAAGCAGTTATTCTTGTGAAACATGACTCGTGTCTACGTCTAGCAGGTGGTGGTGTGTATTCCAAACATATTCAGCAGAAGTCTGCTGTGTTCAGTCTGTTGCTGTACACTGTTTTGTTTCTGCAACAGCTCAAACCCAGACATTATTCATCACAGGCTTCCAACTTTACAAACACAACATTATCACTCACCTGCTATCTGCTGTCAGTACACATGGCGGAACGTTCAGCTGCACATGGCGAGACTTATAACAAACCACAGTGCATTTATATTAACCTGCTTGACTTAACAGTGAAGAATACAAGTATTCTGGAGGGGAAAAAAGACTCACTCCTTTTGAGATTATACACTGACAAATGCAAGTTCAGACCCGAAATCGGTCTTCTTGCCTGGGAATACATTTCAACAGATATCTCTTCGATGAGATTTGAACAATTTGTCTACAATGATTGGGTAGATTAATTCAGTATCTGCTTTATCTTGGTCAAATACACGATAGATCAGGAGTCTATCCAAAGAACACAAGGCAGGAATACACACTGGCGGGCATGCTAGTTCATCAGCAGACATCATATGTGTGCCCACACACATACACACACACTTGCACACTCTTTCACACATAAGGGCAAAGTTAAGTAGACAGTTTACTCTACTAATATGCAAAGTTCTACCCATTAGCAAACAATAATATTAAATAACAATGTGTATAAAATATCCAGACATGGATTATTACATGGACATAGTACTGTTTATGTCTAATTTACTAAATACTGAGCTAAAGAAACACAGTTTTTGTCTAAAATGTCTTATTGTGCTGTAGCATTTCCTCTGCAGGCTACTGGAATTAAGAGGCCCAAACTTCCAGAATGACTTTGTGCACAAAGAGATCTCAATAAAGACAAGGTTGGCAAAGGCTGGCGTGGAAGAACCTGAGTGTCCTGCACAGAGCTATGACCTCAAGCCCACTGAACACTTTTGGGATGAATTAGAAAGCACACCATGCCTCCATGCCTCCTGTGGATAAATGAACACAAATAACAATGCGCACTCACATAGCTGCTTCACAGAAATATATATATGCAGGATATAAATTTTAAATGTATTCATTTATCTCTAAGCATTAAAAGAAGTGAGAGTAGCAAAAAAGCACTCATTGCCTTCGCTGAAGATTGGAGGTTATTATAACAGTAAAGAGGGAATAAAATATATAAGATAGTGTTAAAAAATTAAATGCTGATGTAATGGTCAGGTGTCACCAAATGCTTGTCAAAATAATGTATATAGTGTATACTTTTACATTTCTAGCATTTAGCAGTCACCCTTATCCAGAGCGACTGACATCTGATTTTTTTTTAATACAACTGAGCAATTGAGGGTTAAGGGCCTTGCTCAGGGGCCCAACAGTGGCAGCTTGGTGGTTGTGGGATTGAAATCACAACCTTCCGATTGGTAGCCCAACACCTTAACCACTAGGTTAAGTATATATAGTATGTATATATGTTTAATCACTTAGATAAATAATATGTAAATCACATAGATCTGTAATATTAAATGTCTTTTGCCAAAAGAAGAGAGCATAAACATAATGGTTTACATGTTAGATGATGGTAAACATTTCATGAAAACAATAGACCTATTGCCATTTGTGTGTTTGTATTGATCAGGGAGACAGATGACCCTTTAAAATGTATTCATAAGGCAAAATACAGCAAAAAAACAAAACAAAAAAAACAAACAAAAAAAAAACAACAACAACCAGAAGTTTTATACAGATTTTTTTTTTTTACATCTTACATATGCTTCCCTGTGTGTAAAGTATATCCATGTGCATTGTATTCAGTCCTTTCCGAAACGTCACTGTTTCAGTTCAGCTATTTTTCCATGTGAAAAGCTGTTGGTTGCTTTACTCTACCGTACCATTAGGATTAAACGCGACCATCCATTAGGAACCATCGGGAACCATTAAATACCATCAGTGCTCCATTACAGACCATCAATGTTACATTAGAGGTAACACACTGTAAACACTGAACTATGTGAGTGTAGCGGTGGTAGTGAATGAGATGTGTGTTAGGATGGTGTGTGTGTGTGTGTGTGTGTGTGTGTGTGTGTGTGTGTGTGTGTGTGTGTGTGTGTGTGTGTGTGTGTGTGTGTGTTTACAAAGCGCAGTTGGACGGATGACTGGGATACAAAGAGCAGAGACTTGTTTCTGCTGCAGCTGCACGCGCTGATGTCCCTCTACTACACTATTTAAGGTTATCAAATCAAACGGAAGATCTGTTTTATTACACTTTAAGATGTCGCGCCGAAAGCAGACAAAGCCGAGTCCTCTGGAAGGTAAGCACAAGGATACTCATTTCACTCACGCTTTAGATTAAACAATGAAGCGGAATGGAAAATAATATAATGGGAAATACTCTGTTAGATTTTTAATGTAAACCAACTTCCGGCCAGGACTGACCATTACAAAGAGTCTGACCTGACCATTATAGAGTCTGACCTGACCATTATAAAGAGTCTGACCTGACCATTATAGAGTCTGACTTGACCATTATAAAGAGTCTGACCTGACCATTGTAGAGTCTGACCTGACCATTATAAAGAGTCTGACCTGACCATTATAGAGTCTGACCTGACCATTACAAATAGTCTGACCTGACCATTATAGAGTCTGACCTGACCATTATAAAGAGTCTGATCTGACCATTATAAAGAGTCTGACCTGACCATTACAAAGAGCCTGACCTGACCATTTCAAAGAGTCTGACCTGACCATATAAAGAGTCCGACCTGACCATTATAAAGAGTCTGACCTGACCATTACAGAGTGTGATCTGACCATTATAAAGAGTCTGACCTGACCATTACAAAGCGACTGACCTGATCATTATTAAGTGTCTGACCTGACTATTACAGAGTCTGTCCTGACCATTATAAAGAGTCTGACCTGACCATTACAAGTTTAAAATGGTTCTTTTTTTGCATGTTTAAAAATGGTTCTTTTTTATTTTCTCAAAAAGTTTTAGTTATGTTTATAATTGTTTATGATGGTTATGTTCATGATTATACTTGTAGGTCCATGATCAAGAGACTAACCACTGACTATGTGTTAGTTATTACTGCCTGAACTGGTCTTATATGTCATTGCAATGTCAGTGCATTTTCCGAAATAATTGTTTGCTAGTGGTTGGTGAATTTAAGTGTCAAATTAGATAGCTAGCTAGCTAGCTAGATAGTTAGATAGATAGATAGATAGATAGATAGATAGATAGATAGATAGATAGATAGATAGATAGATAAAATCTAAATAAAATTGTAGAACTTTTATTCAAAAAACACTTAATTACCCTAACAATCTGTGGTGTTGTTTAAATCTTTATAAACTTTTCGAGCTTGTGAACATGACAGCTGATGTTTTGGAGACAAAAAGTAATTTGTGATTTTATACAAGGGAACATTACATAACATGCATAATAATCCAGCAAAATCAATAAATGTCTCATTGATTCATCTTTAGTGCTATCAGTAATAGATTGTGGAATGCTGGAATATAACAGGGATAAAGTGTTCTGGATAAAACCTGTCTCTGGGCACCATTTACACACTGATTCAAACCATTCTCTGTCTAGAACAGCCAGTCCAACTGGCTTGTTCTTGGAAGGGTGGAGGAAACCTGGAGATCCCAGAGGAATTGGAGAACATGTACAAACAACAAATGATTTCTCTGGTTTCCACCAACCTTCCATATGAGCTCAGGATCAAACCTGTGAGCATGGAGCTGTAAAGCGGCAACATGCATGCAAGATGCTTATCCTATTACACGATCCCGGAAATGCCAGATATGTGATATTTAAGCATAAATAGTACTTCTCAAATGTAAATTATTATGCAGTATTGTCTGTTTCTGTTCACTGGTCAATTTGTGCACCAGACAAATTGTTAAATCTGATGGTTATGTTTGTGATTATACTTGTAGGTCCACGATCAAGAGACTAACCACTGACTCGATGTGTTAGTTATTACTGCCTGAACTGATCTTATATGTCAGTGCAATGTCAGTGTTGCATTTCTCCGAAATAATTGTTTGTCTGATTAGCTGCTCTCACGTCATTATAATAACACATCAAATGGACCATGCATTAGAAAGCAGGAAAACCTCTAATGGTCTCCATCTCCATTAAGGCTTTTTGATCATGATGCCCGCTAATGGTTCTTACTGACATCCATTAGATTGTTGCCATTAGTATATTGTTCCACTATTTTCTAGTATGGCTAATGGTGGTTTCCCAATTGTTGTTTTCATTAGTCTAGTTTCCATTAGAGTGGTGCTTTTTCCCCCCATCAGGATTTAGAATATGGCTCATTCTTCTGTCTTTTATGTATGATAATATCACCAGGCATAATTCATTGAGCTTTTTCTGTCAGGTTCTTATATTTTCCTTCATTTTATTAGATATAGCCAATTTTTAAACCTTTGGTCTGCTATGATTTGTACCGTGTTTGTAAACACACTTCTTCGTTTGGGTGATGTGAGAGGGCTGGAGCATAACAGACATTTGGTCAAGAATTTGATTACAAACCGAAATGTTTAGACTTATGGTCCCTCTTGTTGTGGCGTTCATTCACTGTGTAAGGAAATCACACTTAGCTAGCACTGTTTTGACATCTTTAAGAAGGCTGTTTGCTAACCTGGCTACTTACCCAATTGGATCTTTGCAGGAAAAGAGCTGAAAGAATTAGTAAGTAAAATAAAAATAAGCATTTTCCACATCAGTTAGGTGATTTATACATATTATACATGAATTATACATATTTATTTTTTAAAAACGTATACATAAGTTTTTAAATTTGACCCAAAAGCACTTTGGCAGTTTGTCAGAGTAAAGCCACAGGAAAATATATAATAAGTGTGTGCATGTTTGTGAATAAGCAATTTAAAAAAAAAAAATTTTTCAATTTGGAACTGTGTGTATTTAAGATCATGAAATGGACTTCGAAATTTCAAAACTTCCAACTCCATACATGGAAAGTGAGGAGGAAGAAAGATTACTGCCTGATGACTGCGAGTATTACAGTGAAAGCTCCGAGGTAAAACCATTGGACAATCATAATACTGATCGGTTATTACATGTATATTATACATTTTAAATTAATATGAATTTATTATATCTGATAATATTTGTTACTATGTCTAACTTTGAATTCCTTGAATAATAATTAAAAAAAAACATGCTGAATTTAAAATAGAGAGGAAATGTTCCATCAAATGAAATGGAGTTTATTGTTCTCTCTTGTGTTCCACAGAGAGAGAGAAAGAGCACAGTGGAGTCACAGAAAATCTCTCTGCTGGATCTCATGAAGAAACAGATCACTGTGAAGAGACAAAGGGATTTCTTGGACAGTGATGATGAGTCTGTTGTTTCATATAAACTTTACCAGGAACTTCAGGATAGTTACATAACGCTGAAAAAACGTTTCAGAGAGAAGGACGTTATTATTGCGGAAAAAGACTCGGCAATCAGGAAGCTGAGCGAAAAGTGCAGAAGGATGACGGTGGAGCTGGATAAAATCAGACAACTGAATATTTGCCTTCAAGAACAACTTTTTTTAAAAGAAGAAGGTTTGAAAGTCTTTTTTTTCCTGATAATCTGTCAGTCTGTTTGTGCAATATACGTACAAAATAGACTAATCACAGTTAGATTTAAATATATTTTATACTAATAATAGTAAAATATATATAAATGTCATATAATTATATATTGTCACAGGACCACAGCCTCAACACACAATTCACACAGAAAACACAGAATGTTTGTATGAGCCCTATGAAAAGGTATTGGTTCCTAAAGTGAAGGAACTTAAAGAACCCCAACCCGAGGATCTCACAGAGAAGGAGTTTGGGAGGGTAAGCTGTCATTCCAAGTGTTTTTTTAGCTGCTATCATTCATATATGTGTGGCAGTCCTGGAAAACCCATCATATGTCACCTGATCTTGACTGAAGTTAAACCCAATGTGGTTTTCTGCTGTTGTAGCCCATCTTCCTTTTACTGTACCTTTCCTATCAGATCAAACCAGTCTGGCCATTTTCTTCTGACCTCTTTCATCAATGAGCCGATTCCAGAAACAGCCGATTCTAAAATACAAAGATAATATTTTACTCACACTGATGTTTGAGGTGAACATTCTCAGAAGCTTTTTGCCTGTATAGTATATATATTAAATATATTGTTCGGGTGCTACTACATGGCTGATTGGATATTTGTATGAATGAGCAGAGGTTCCTATTTAAGTAATCATTAATATAAAGTTAGTTATGAAGCTAAATTTCACCATGTGACAGGTTTTTCCTAAGCCACCACACACACTACAGTATATGCCCGGAATACTTCTGTTAAATAACTGCACTGTACTGAAAAATGGCATTAAATTTTAACTCTAATACTATAATTAACTTTGTTAAAGGTGGCCCTTGGACATGGGGTGCATTTGGACAAGCAGAAATGGAAGGCCATTCAAAGAATGGATTCTCATTCTAAGTTTTGTAAGTCATTGGCTGTTGCCATTTGGGGCCTTGAGACGCTAAAGGAGAGGAGTGTGACCGGATCCAAATCAAATGCCATCAAAGGGTCGGTGGCAAAGCCTCCATTATCACCTGAGAAAGTCGGTGTTATTAGAGGTATTCAATTCAATTCAATTCAAGTTTATTTGTATAGCGCTTTTTACAGTAGACATTGTCTCAAAGCAGCTTTACAGAACATAAACATATAGCAGAAGGTAAACATAAGGAATAATAAAAGAAATAACGAATAATAAAAGAAATAATGAATAATAAAAGAAAAAGAATTAACAGAATAAAAATTCAAGATTATTATTAGATATATATAGTTCACAATCTGTATGTATTTATCCCCCTATGAGCAAGTCTGAGGTGACTCAGGCAGCAGTGGCAAGGAAAAACTCCCATAAATTGGGAAAGGAAGAAACCTTGAGAGGAACCGGACTCAAGGGGGACCCATCCTCATATGGGTGACACTGGGGGTGTGATTGTAATATACAGTCAAACAAATGTTGTATTGGTGTAAGGATCATGGACTTCAGATCTCCTTAGTATCACAGAGTCTAACTGGAGATGTCTCAGGATTCTTAGAGTCGGCCTCGGCTCAGTGGACGTCCAAAGGCTTCATCCAACAGAGGACGTTGGGAGCTGGTACAATGTCTGGATGTTTCGGGATGGGTTCAAAGAGAGAAGCAGTGGAGAGGGATTAACATATCTGCTGTTCATAAAAATGTGCAGGTCTGATATACTAGTGCATGATATTATAGGATGTATTATTTGTATGCCTGACTAAAGAGATGAGTTTTTAATCTACATTTAAACTGGGAAAGTGTGTCTGAGCCCTGAACACTATCAGGAAGACTATTCCAAAGTTTGGGAGCTAAATAAGAAAACGCTCTACCACCTTTAGTGGACTTTGATATTCTGGGAACTACCAGAAGTCCTGAGTTTTGTGAGAGATTGTTCAGAGAGCATGAAGGATTGTAACGTGTTAGAAGACTAGTTAGATACATGGGAGCTAAACCATTAAGAGCCTTGTACGTAAGTAGCAGCAGTTTGTAATCAATTCTAAACTTAACAGGTAGCCAGTGTAGAGATGATAAAATTGGGGTTATATGGTCGTACTTTCTTGTACTAGTTGTTCTGGCAGCTGCATTTTGTACTAACTGTAACCTATGTATTAAAGATGCAGGACAAACAACTAGTAATGCATTACAATAGTCCAGTCTAGAGGTCATGAATGCATGAACTAGCTTCTCAGAATCAGAGACAGACAGGATGTTTCTCAGCTTGGCAATATTTCTAAGGTGGAAGAAGGCTGTTTTGGTAGTATGGACGATATAATTTTTAAAAGACAAGTTGCTGTCTAATATAACACCCAGGTCTTTCACTGTCGAGCTACTAGTAAAACAGTACATCCCTCTAAATGGAAGTTAAGTTGTGAGAGTTTCTGTGCACTGGTTTTTGGACCTATAAGTAGTATTTCTGTCTTAACGGAGTTTAACAACAGAAAATTGCAGTTCAACCAGTCTTTTATCTCTCAAAGGCATTGAGTTAATTTGGACACTGTGGCTCTTTCATCTGGTTTTGATGAGATATATAACTGTGTGTTGTCAGCATAACAATGGAAACTAATCCCATGTTTTCTAATAATGTTCCCTAATGGAAGCATGTATATCGAGAAAAGCAGAGGTCCTAGAACTGATCCTTGAGGGACCCCATAATTAACGCAATAAACTGGAGGATTCACCATTTAATTCTACAAAATGGTATCGATCAGACAGGTTGGATCTAAACCAACTTAAAGCCTGTCCATGAATACCTGTGTAATTTTGTAAGCGATCTAGAAGAATGTTGTGGTCTATAGTGTCGAATGCAGCACTAAGGTCAAGTAGAACAAATAAGGACATACAGTCTTGGTCCGAAGTCATTTGTAACTTCATCAAGTGCTGTTTCTGTGCTGAAAACCTGACTGAAACTCTTCAAGGATGTTGCTCTCCTGTAAGAAGGAGCTCAGTTGAACAGACAACCTTTTCAAGTATTTTAGACATAAACGGAAGGTGTGAGATAGGTCTGTAATTTGATAGTTCATTTGGATCTAAGTTAGGTTTTTTGATGAGTGGCCTAATAACTGCCAACTTGAAAGACTTCGGGACATAACCTAAAGATAAAGAGGAGTTAATGATATTAAGAAGAGGCTCACCAGCTTTATGTAACACTTCTTTCAGTAGTTTAGTTGGGATGGAGTCTAGTGAACATGTTGTTGATTTAGCTGTAGTAATAAGTTTAACTAACTCTTCCTGTCCTGTACTTGTAAAGCTCTGTAAATCCTTAGGTGAGATTGTGTCACTAGTTGCTCTCATATGTTGAGCGTCACCTATTTTATTCCTGATACTTTCGATTTTATCAGTGAAGAATCTCATAAAATCCTCACTACTGAACTGTGATGGAATAGTGTGTTCAGATTTCTGTTTTTTTGTTAAACTAGCCACTGTGCTAAATAAAAACCTGGGATTGTTCTGGTTATTTTCTATGAGTTTGCTCAGGTGCTCAGCCCTAGCAACTTTTAGAGCCTGTCTGTAGCTGGACATACTGTCCTTATACGGAATTCTAAAAAGGTAGTTACGTGTTACCTTATTATATTAAATTCAAATTCACATTTTATTTGTAACATGCACAGTGGGAAATGTAGTGAAATGCTATTATAAAGTAATATCTATATTTAGTGGATCTTTAATAAAAAAGGATTTTCTGGTATAAGCTAGAGCATGTTCTCTGAAAATCCACCAGTGAGCAAAGCTAAATAAATCTATAACATGCGCACTGCTCTGAATGACTTATTCACCATGCCACATTGAATACTTACTTCCTGTTAACTTTGTAAAATATATGGCTTTAGTGTTTCACCTTCTAAGAATGAATTTGATATTTGTATTGATTTTCTTGAAAAAGAATGCCTGAAGGAACGACTCCAGCAGCGTGGCTATCAGAAGGAGGAAGTCGATGGACAGCTGCGATTGGTTCGACGTTTTCTCTCTGAGAAAATTTGCGACATCAAAAGGAAAGTCAGTATAAATTTAGAGGTGAGATTTGTTTAGAGCTATATTGTGTTCCTCTTAGGGATGCAGATTAAACGATACCTGAGACTGATCCTGCACTGAAGACCTCATAGCAACAGGGCCAACTTTTGTCCAAATTATGAGAACAAAGTCAGGGACGGTTGACTGTTTATTGCAGCAGACATCATTTTATCACTATACCTTGTGTTATATTCATGCTTTGGCCCTTTGGTAATGTTCGGGGCAGTTTCACTCAGGATCATTTGTGTAACAAAATGTACTATAATAAAGAACTGGTGGCACAAATCTAGAAAAAACTTTGAAATGGAACAATATTTCAATTACTGTTTATTGTTTTAAACTTATATTTTAAATTTTAAATATATCAGTGGATGAGATTTAAAAATCTCCAGAGTGTCACACCAGTTTTGGGTCCAATGCCAGTGTTCAGTTTTGTATTAGTACATTCCTAGTTCCTAGTTGATCATGTCCAAAGGCCTGTTGTTCACCTGCTTTATTGTTCCAGGGTACCAGCCCCTCGACCAGTTCACAAGTTTCTCAGACCTGAAGATTCACCACACATTACTACCAGGTGATACAAGATCATGACTACAAAGGACTGTGAATGACTGCCATGAAGAAAAATGTCCTCCATTAATTATTTTAATTAATGTAATATTTTATTTGCTATTATGGAACAGTTCTGTATAAACCACACTTATTAAATGTCATGCACATTAAATCAAAAGGCTTTTGAATTCTCAAGCCTGATTGGTCATCAGATGTCGATTCATTTTGTATAACAGCAGAGCCATCAGTAATACATATCATTTAAGGCAGACGCCCTTACCCAGAGCGACCTACATTTAATCTCATTTAATATCAGTTGAGGGATAAGGGCCTTGTTTGGGGGCCCAGAAGTGGTTGTCTGCTGAACTTGGGGTTCAAATCTCACAACGTTCTTGTCCTATTGATTGGAATGATTTTTTAATAGCCAAATCGTTCCATACTAGCTTTAAAAACATTAAATATAAATAAAAAATATTTTTAAACATTAATATACATTAAAAACTAGCTGCAAATGTATTAATTGTGACGTGTTGTTCATAGATGAATGTACAATACTGTAGTATAAGTGAAATAAAACTAATCTTGTCATATACTCTTATTGCAAAATAATCAACTGTAACACATAAGAACTATAAGAACACGGTATGAGGTGTTTTGTTTCTGATGTTTTATGTCTTATTATATGTACAACCAATTTTGTTTCATAGTGCACTGTATAAATCAAGCTGTTCCTTGATTTTGTTTTAAGGGATTTTCCACCAAAATATTACCCGTTTTACAGAAACAGAAACACTGCTTGTATAGAACCAGATTGTACAGAAACAGTTCAGCAAAGACGATTGATATAAAATAATTGAATAGTTCTTTGATTCAGGACAGCGTCTAAAGTTCATAATCTGCAAAGACAAATTCAGCAAAACATACGTTCAAAGAAGAAACTGAAATAACTGAAGTGCCTCTCTGTATCTCGTTCTTTAATTGTGTTCAATAAGCACCTAGAATGTTTTATAATGAAATATGTACACTTTATAGCTGTATACTGCTTTATAGGTCAGTAAGCCGCAAAACTCGCTCTATGTCTCTATTAATTACCTCAGGCGTGTTCGAGAAGGAAAACACTAATGTACACAGGACAGAGGAGAATTTCAGGACCTGATCATTCAGATCATTGATGTAACAGTCCCATCTGATTGTTTACTGAGACTTATTAATGCTGCGGCTGGTTGAAATTTCTTTGAAAAATATTTGCAGTCTGAAACTCATACAGAAAGTTCATGGATGGATGTGCAGAATAAAATGAAGTAAATGATTTAAAGTGGAACACAGAAATAGAAAGTAAGTGTCACAGAGTTTCACCCAGATGAAGCTTCCTATGTATTATAAGCTACCAGTGTAACTATTAACAGAAAAGTAAAATGCGTGCTTGTATTAAGTTTCAATTAACTGGCAGTTTTGAATGTTTTTTTATTAAATACTTGAAGTTTATTTTTCTATTATAAAAAACATTATTTCATCAGAACAACTGACACATATGGTACTGTAGATTAGTAGCATTTGTTATTTGTACACTTGCATTTTCAGCTTTTGTTGGCAAAAGGGTACCACTATATCCATAAAAAAAACAGGGAAAGAAAAATCTATGAAAAATTACAAAGAGAAAGCAAATAATATACAGTATGCTGTCGTTGCCATGGTTGAGATGTTGGGCTTCTTCATTGTGCTGTGTTTGGGCAGAGAGGCTCCTCTCTGACTTGGCTGTTTACTGTAACAGCTGTTCCCTGTGAAGCTCTTCTGAAGTGCTGGCTCTGTATGAAGCCTTGAGTATGACAATATCAAAATGTCTGTATAAATCATCTTTTTTTCAAACCAAATGTCAGTTCTTCCATCGGATTTGCTGTTAGGGAGGAAAGATGTCTGAATGTTAGAAGAATCAGTTTATGAGGGTGAAATCACACTGAGTGAACGCAAATACAGTATAACATTTCCTAGTTGCGGCTGCTGTTAAATATTGATGTCTGCAAGCACACACTTCTGTATCACTTGTCGAATATCAGTTTTGTGGGAAATGATCAACAGCATGTCCTGAAGTGTTTAATTCTTCTTATATCAAAGCAGCTAGACACTAATATAATAATAATACATTGTGATTTTTTTTATCTATTTATAAGAAAATAGATACCCTCACCCTCTGTGTTGAATTTAATAAGACCCAATGAAAAAAATGCATTTTATTACTGAGGAGTCATTCTCATGTGTGAGAAAATCTAAAGTTGCAGCTAAAGTTATTTCTGTATAATAGCACAGAACTGATATGTTATTCCTTCTGGGCAGTCAGGTAGCTATGGCATAAGTTCCCTTTCTGACTTGACAAGCTTTGCTCAGTTAGACTGTACCTAAGCATTTGCCTTTTGAAAAAAGAAAAAAAAAAAGACTGGAGCTGATGTCTCTTACCGTGTTATTAAGGATCTCTTCGATCTTCCTGTACTGATCTGAACTCCGCTCCAATTTCCCCTGGTACACAATCAGCTTCTGACGGTCTTTCAGGTCTCTATATGTCTAAAAATAAAGAAAATACCTAGTACTTACAGTAGCTGCCATCTTCAGAATATTTCATTAACAATGACAGACAAATACATAGGAACATAATCAGTGGTAAAGCTGTAACATGTCTTCAGGCTTTCTGGTGAAGACAGGCTGGTGAAAAATGATAGCTTATCCCTGCTATACTATAAATGATAACCGGAGCTAACTTGTTTCATGGACCTTCCATAATCAACAGGAATCGTTCCTTAAGCTGGGTACAATAAATCATTCTTAGGAGACTTTATATAAGAAGTTTGGTCTTTTGTGAAAATCCTGTTCATTTCGAAAAGTGATAATATCCTACAAACCTGTGTACATTTAAAGCCGTTGTATTAAACGACTAAAATTCTGTGTACAGTTATTTGAACAGAGGTATACATGTCTCACACTGAAAGCTCACAGTGTATTGACTTATTTTATATCAGACTTGCAGGGATATAATAATTCATTTGTTTATACTGATTGATTTTTTTTTTCCTTCACCAGTTCCTTCAATCCATTAATACTTTAATGTACACTTAAAAACTGTTGGACTCACATCGATGACAACATCATGGCATTTGTACTTATGAGCCAAACTTAGCTTCAGTTCCGAGTCATCGATCAGCGTCATATAAGTTTGCAAAACCTAATAAAAGGAGGAGGAGGAGACAGTGAACTGTTACAAGAAGGATATATGTTGAGAGCGCAGTCAAGATAGTGAAATAAATGTGGTGATATAAAAAATAAGAACTTTGCTAAATCAGTGCATCTTGCTGATCGAGGCTTGGTACCTCACCTGAACAGGAGCGTTGTTTTTCTGCAGGATATCCACTACTCTGTGAAAGCCAATGGGAGATTTCTTCTTGGTGTAACCCAGCCACGTTTTGGTGTTAAATAAATTGTCCACATCAAACCAGTTTTTCAACTTTGCCCGAGCTCCAAGTGCTGTGAGGATGTATTGCTTTTCTGAAATCTAACAACAAAAATTCTGCACAATGATTCCTATCACATCAGCAACACAGGCCTTGATACCTTGATATGTGGCCACTTTATTAGATTCACTTACATTTAAATTTATTATGCAGGTAAACAATTACTGATTGTAGTTTCTCAATCTCCACCAGTTAAAGAACTGTTACTCAAGAGGCCATTAACTGGTGGCCATGGTTCAGATGAAACTTAGTGGTTAATGTGTTGCACTATTAATTGGAAGGTTGTGAGTTTGAATCCCAGGTCCAAAAAGCTGAAACTACTGGGCACCTGAGCAAGGCCCTTTACCCTCGATTACACAGTTGTACGAAATGCGAGTCGCTCTATATAAGGGCATCTGCCAAATGCCCTTGAATGTAAATGTAAGCATAATTTTTTACTTAAAGCTCCATCATACAATGTGGAGAAGGAAAACAATAAAACAGACATGTGAACTAGTGTGATATATCTTTTAAACAATTCCTTTTAATTAATGCCTTATTTATTATTAATGCATGTTTTATATATAAAAATATATATACATACACAAGTAATAAGTTGAGAAATATGGAGTAGGACTTACCCTGAAGGTCTTTCTGATGTTAGCTGGACTGCTGAAGGTACCCTGCAGCAAATATTTATATTTATATGTACACACACAGACATTTCTAGAATTCTGTTTTCACTTTGCCATTATGGGATACTGAGTGTAGATTAATTCGTAGGGAAATACGAATATGAACAATATCAGTATCAGAGCAACATAACAAAAGTGAAGTAGGTCTGAATACTTTTTGTATTTACTGAATATATGACAAAACTTCAAAAACAAATGTAAATATCTGAAATCAGTATGTCATAATGCTAAAACGGACAGAATATATGCTATAACATTTATACCTGGAGTGTGCTTACCTCAGGCTCCCCATAGTGATAGAAGCAAGAGTAGTACAGTGTGGTGATAATGGGCATGTTCAAGATAGAAGCTTTTCTGGGGAACTTCTTAAAAACCTCTGCATCACCCTTCTTGTCATTAGCCTATAAGAAACACATAGCATACAACCTCATAACCAAAAGTATTAGTAGGATATACACTCACCAAGCACTTTATAGGGAGTGCTATACTGTGTAGAGCCTCAATTTACTCTAAAAAGCTTTGTGATATGGATTCTACAAGATGTTGGAATAATTCCTTTGAGATTCTGGTCCATGTTGACATGAATGCATCATGTAGATTTTTCAGATGCACTTTCATGCTGTGACTCTACAGTTCTACCACATCCAAGGAGATCTACTGGGTCCAGAGCCGATGACCTGGAAGACCACTGACTAACATTGAACTCAGTGTCATGTTCATGAGACCAGTTTGGGGAGACTTTTGCTTTGTAACATGGTGGATCTTCATGCTGGACGATTACACCATCTCCATCAGCCAAGTCATTTTCGGATCATGGGTTCATGCCATTGGTGCCAAATCCTCACCAATCATCATCCTACCATCTGTGAGCCTCAGCAGAAATTGAGATTTATCAGAATAGGTTGCATTTTTCCAGATCAGTGATTACAGAAATACTCAAACCAGATTGTCTGGCACCAACAATCAAAAATTACTCTTTTCGGGCCAGTTGTTCAAAGGTAAGCTGATCGGATTTTGGTTATCGGATTGGATCAAATCTTGAAAATGGGTTGTTCAAAAGGGAAAGAAGGAATCTGAAATCCGATTAGATTACAAAATCCAATCATAGTTTTAATCTGGATTAAACCATCAATTTGTGTTGTTCAAAACTTGTCAGTAGAATTTGGATAACTTTGATCCAAAAACAGGATTATCCTGATCCCAACAGGGGGTAGAATTTCAAGGTGGAATCCAGGAGGAAAATGTAGTAAAACTTTAAAATGGGTCAAATAATACATTTGTATCATTTAGTGTATATACTTTTATTGAAGCAAAACTTCAAAACTTCAAAACAAAACTTCAGATCCACCTCCTAAAAGCAGAGCTTGGAAATGCTGGTGTCTCCTCCTCAGATGAAAAAGAACCCTGAACATTCTTTATTTTGTTAACTATTGGACATTTAGCCATTTTAATTTTTTAAGACGTTTTCAAAATATCCACAATGTATTTGTTAATGTATATTTATTTTTTATGACTCAGATGAGGGGTTATAAAAGAAATTATGAATGGAATTGGATT
Source organism: Tachysurus fulvidraco (assembly GCF_022655615.1). Taxonomy (NCBI): domain Eukaryota; kingdom Metazoa; phylum Chordata; class Actinopteri; order Siluriformes; family Bagridae; genus Tachysurus; species Tachysurus fulvidraco. Next base: position 7,141,726 of record NC_062533.1, read on the forward strand.
TGTTATTTTTGGGTTTTGTCTCAAAATAAAAAACTCCATTTTTCTCCAAACAGTGACTCCATGTTGGCTCTTCTACCTGTTCTTTACATAGCTGGTAGCCCATGTTGTGATATGTTGTAAATTTAAAGTACAGGTAATCCGGATTTTTTAATCTTGAAAACGGTGTATCTGGATCAGGGTGAACAACTGGCCCTTCAAGATCATGTTTTTCTCCAATTCCGATGGTTGATGGGAATATTAACTGAAGTTACTGGACCATTTCTACAGGATTTTATGCACCACACTGCTGCCAGTTAGATAATTGCATGAATGAGTGTTCGGTGACTGTATCCCAGGCCAGACCTACAACCGAACTGTGTATTAAGCTCTAACCTCTATGATGATCTGTCTCTCCAGGAGTGTGTAGTGGTCTTGCACATGAGTGGCATCTTCCTGAGAAAAAGGAAGACTAAACACAAGAAGATAAAGAGACACAGTCAGCACCTTTCAGGAGCATTACAGAAGATGAAGTATTTTGTACCTTTGTTGTGTATACCTCAGAGAATTTTTGAGAAAGTCTCTTCTTTTGTTTTCATCTTTAATACTCATGTGCTCCTTGTACTGCATTAACTATGAGAGTATTACAAAAAAAAGTCCTATAAGTGTTGCGTATCGTATCATTGCTTCCACTTGTCACAATATTTATCACTAAAAAAACAATTCAGTAAACAAATGATGAAATCACATGGCACTTACCGCCATATCCTCTGTTCTGCCCAGTGCCCTATTACAAAGTCATGTGATAAGAGGTGATTACACTGTGTACAAATACAGACATGGACACACACATACAGTACAGGCAAAAAGCCAACAACCTAGCTACTATTCAGTATCGCTTTAAATAGGTCTAAAAAGTTCACTTACTTCATTAACTCCACCAAAAGCTTCTGCTCTCCCATTTCTTTCAAATAATGAACGTAATGTTGCAAAGCTATGTCCCTCACCATTAACTCTCGGAAGAGGATTTCTGCAAAAAAAGGCATCGACCAAGAAGAATGCAAAAAATATGAAAAGCAGCGGTTAACCTTTACAAAAAAATGAGTCAATCAATAACAGCCTCCTACCTTTACTCAATGATTTCTTTAAATATATTAAGACCTACAAGAGGAGAAAGCATCAGGCACTCGTTCAGACTGCATGTACGTGCTTTATCGGAATGATTTAGAAGTGTGGCTGAAAAGCAGCATGTGATGCTTACTGCAGTGATTACGTTGCCATCATGAGCACTGACTGCTTCATCCAGCAGCAGCAGTTTATCCTGTAGAGAGCGGAACCTTTCCATGGAATACGCCTGCACAAATATAAAGTAACTGGTGTAAAATTATGTTTAGTAAATTATGAACTGAGTGCTGATCATAAATTCAAGCAAAAGCATCAGATTCAAGTGCTTTAGAAATGTGATTAGCTCTCACATGGAACTTTATATGATGATAAAAAATAAAATTAGAGATTTATATGATACTGAAGAAATCAGTACTTTAAAGACTGGAAGAAGAGGAAGATGAAGAGGAAAAAGAAGAAGAAATAAAAAAAGGACCATTTTATAATAATGGGAAAAATAGGAACTACTGTCCCTTTTTCTCTCTCTCACTCTCTGACACAGACACACACACACTTATATTGTAGTAATTATCAACAGTCCAACCCCCAAGAACCTTTATTATTTTCTTTCCCATAGAAAATAAAGCACAGCTCCCTGTCTTGAAGACTCTCGGATGAAGGAAAACTTTCAGACTGACACAAACCTCTGAGATCCAAGAGTCCTCCTAAAAATGTTACATAAACATCTTACAGAAAGCTTTGTGAAATAAATCCATTATGATATGTTAAATAATTTGTCATTCTTTTATTATTAGCCTTAGTTTAGGAGGACTGTCCACCAGGTGCATAACATTAAAACTGTGTAGGATCTATTAGACAACAAGGAAACAATCACTTCCTGGAGTTGATGTGTTGAAAGCATGAAAAATGGGCAAGTGTAAGGATATAAGTGACTCTGACAAGCACTAAAATGTGATGGCTAGATGACTGGGTCAGTACAGCTCCAAAACAGAAGGTCTTGGGGTCCAAAACAGGACAACTGATGACCTGGCAACATGGTCATGTGCACTGGAAACTCATTTATACATGTAGGGAGTGAAGGCTAGCCTGTCTGGTCCGATCCCACAGAAGATCAACTGTAGCAACAACTGAACAACTGAAACTCAATCCCAGCTAAACTGAACTGCTGATCACCCCCAGGTCAGGATCTTGCAATATACCTACACAACGACCTGATCTCCCCTTCGCTCACAGCTCGCTGGTGTGATATGCTCATGCTGGTTTCTTCTCTACAACTTCAGAAGGATTCGGCCATTTTTGTCCACAAAGGCTGCCCAGGTACTTGTTCAGTCTTTTGTTATTAAAAGCCTGGACTACTGAACTCACTGCTGGCAGGTCTACTTATGAACTGCCTAAATTTTCACACACCACCCCACTGCTGCGCTCCCTCCACTGGCTTCCAGTAGCTGCATGAATCAGATTCAGAACACTGATGCTGGCCTACAAAACCAAAAATAGACCAACTCCCTCTTACCTTAAAGCTCTTATCATTCCTTGCACTGCACCTCTGCTGTTTAGAATTAATCATCATTTGCTGACCAATCAGATTCAAGACTTTGGGAAGTGGAGGGGTGGTTTGGGAGGCTGGAGTAAGGGGGGTACTGTTGAGGGGGAAAAAACATTATTCCTTACCTTTCCTTTCCGCATCCTCCTTACAGTCTCTTCAGGACTCCGATCACTCACGTAGTCCTGACACTCTGACTTTGGCTTGCGTAATTCAGGTGCGTATACTCGTGCAGAAGTGTCAATAAAGGCTAAAAGCAGAAGCAGAAGCAGCTAAAAAGTCAGAATTCCATGTTACATACCTTTAAATTACAATCGACTCTGTCTTTATGATGCTTGTTTGAACTCACATTCAGAAAACGAAGGTTTGCTCTTTGCTGATGAGAAAGAAATCGAGTTAGAAGGTTGATAAATAGGCTAAAAAACAGACAGAATTTAAATCCACAAACACTGGAAACTAGAAAATGTAACCTGTGATCTGATAATCACCTCTGAATAAAGAACTTAAGGAGTATCCAGAGCCTTGTTTTGGTAACGAGGGAGCAGTGTTGATTTTTGGAAAGCTTTGCTCTCCACCTGAGCGGATGCTTGAGGCAGTCTCTTTAACAGACCAGGAGATACCTGAAGTTCAACAGCAAATGTAAGTCCAGAGTAAAAGACCTGAGGTCCAATGTATTCTGTGGAAGAAGCAGGAAGTGTTGGGTGTGAGGTGTGACTTACTTCCAACAGGTTCTCCACTCCAGCTGACCTTCTCAACATCATCATCATCATCATCATCATCCACCACAATGCTGTTCACTGCACGCTTGGATTCTTTTAGCTAAACAAACAAGTCAGTCAACACATGTAATCTAAATATATTGCATTAAAATAATTAAAGTGTAAAAAAAATAAAATAAATAAAAGCACAACTAAAACAAATGTTTTTCAAACCTTTCTTGCTGCATGAGGTTTGCATAGCATTCCATATTTATCAAGGTTTAGTATTTGTGTCTATAATGCTTTTTTGTGACTAGTACATTTGTGACTATTATGCTCTCAGAGTACAGGTTCACTGCAGAACATTGCATCGATGCATTTTTTATAACTTGACAATATTCCGTAATGACAAAGACAAAACAGGCAAAAACATGTTTCAGAGATTGTGTATTACGAGTAACTGAAATAACTCATGTAACTGAGCATTAACACCTGTGGTTGTAACACACCATACTGAGCACAGGTGCATCCTGTTTGCTTGGAAAAGGACACTGAGAGCATGAGGAAAAAAAATCTCTGGTCTGATAATACAGAAAGCTGAGCTTTTTGGGCTGAACTCCAAATTCTGTACCTGGCAAAAACAGGTTCTTCTCAACAAACCATACACTATATGGTTTGTTGACACCTGACCATCACACCCATGTGTGGTTCTTAACCACACATTTGTACAACTGAGTATACTCAGCATTACTACAGCATTATGATTTCCCTTCAATAGATCTAACAGGGTGAGTCTGTATGAAAAAAACTGGAGTGTCCTGTATAGAGCCCTGACTCTGACTCAACCCCACCGAACACCTTTGAGATGAACTGGAACACTGATAGAACCCCAAATCTCCTCAACCAACATCAGTCTCTAATCTCACTAATGCTCTTATAGCATTGAACCCAATTCCCCACGGACACACTCCAACATACTATTATTATTCCAGCTTATTATAAACAGCAAAGCGAACTACATCAGGATGTTCCACGAGCACATATGCGTACGTGTCCGTGAACCTTTGTCCATATCGTGTACCGTTTCTATCATGTATATCATGTGGTGGAAGTAGTATAGTCAGTGAGAAAAGGGTGAAAAAATAGCAATGACCTTGAAGAAAATGATGGAGCGGTTTGGGGCCAAGACTCTAAATATCCTTGAGTGGGCAAACTAAAAACCTTGACGAGAACATGTGCAAAGAGACCTGAAGGTGGCAGTTCACAGATGCTCCTCAAGCATCGTGACTAAGTTTAAAAACAAAATCAACCAGGGATTGGGATAGAAACAGCATAAATCCAAGACTCAAAGAATCAAATCTCAAATCTGCCCAAGATCAAAAAGGTTCTTCGATTTGGACACCAAAAAGTAAATCAAAACCAAATATTGATAATGGATAAGCTTGCATAAAGCACATATGTAACATCCTTGTCTCTGTTTATCAGAAGATACACCAACAGGGTGTGTTCTAATATCCTTCCTAATAATGTTTCATGTTTCACTTGTAATACTTGTATGATATTGTCATTGTTTTTTTGGAATAAAGTAGGCATATTTCTCCTGAAATTCGACTACAAACACATTTCCACACCCCTGCACTCTGTCCTAGAGAATGTAATGATAGCTCACCTTAGTTAACTCATCGTCATCATCCTCAAAGGTGAAAGCATTGAACTTGGTGCTGTTCCAGTATTCATCATCTTCTGGTTTAGTTCTGTTCATCTACAACCACAACATCGGGACTAGTTATTATTATTATTATTATTATTATTATTATTATTATTATTATTATTATACAGGATAACACTCATAGCTGTTTACCTACATTGATAATATGATGCTAGATGTTTACTTATATCCCACTTTTGACCACCTTTTTTTTTTTGTCCTATTTCAGGAAGAAATTTTGCTAAATTGATTTTACTCTCCACATTATTAATAAAAGTCCTCTTTATCTCGGTTCATTGTGTTTCTCTGTGTAATCTGAGTGTTGGCAGAATTTAGGTGAATATTTTACAAAAGATAAACCCACATCTCAACCCTTTCTACATGTAACATTATAACATTATAAACTAGCTGCATGACAGTGTTACAAACAATACATTTGCCTTCCTTACCTTTCAGATAACGTCTCGAAATCAGACACATAAACGTCAGTTTTCTAAACTTCCGGGTAGATAAACCTAACGTCAGTGAAGTTTTTCAAAATAAAAGTTCCCCTAAAATATATGGCCAGTGTATCCGAGAAATACCCCATTTTTTTGACCTTCATTAAAAGAAGCTACGAGGTGATGGAAAAAAAAACATAGACACCTGCTTGTCTGCCTTTTGTTAGCAATATAAAATGTGTATAAGAGATGGATGAGTGTTTATAGTTTCTCAAAACAGCAACATGATGTGAGCAGCCACTCAGAACTGAGATCATCATCCTAAATACCAAGCAGGAAGAGATTTTTACTTACAAACAAGTTGAATGTCAGTGATATCACTGTCTTTTATTCCCCAGGGATAGAAATCCACATGAAGTCAATAATATTGTGAATGGATTGACATGTTTACGGAAATTCAATGCACATAAATCCAAAGCTACTGCTAATTCAAGGGTGTGTGTGTGTATTCTCATATATATATATATGAGAATATAGAATCAGAATCAGGTTTATTGGCCAAGTGTGGATTTGGTTCCAGCTGTTTATTCTCATATATTCATTATTCTCATATCTATTTATATCTACACAATCTATCTATCTATATCTAATTTATATATATATATATATATATATATATATATATATATATATATATATATATATATATATATATATGAAAAGAACAATCTCAACATCTTAAAATAAGGACATTGCTGAAACTAATTCCATTTTATTTTCAGATATAAATCATGAATAAAATTTCTGATCATATTAATAACTATTATTCTTCCATCTATATTCTTTATTGCTTTTCCTTCACAGGGTAGCAGTGAACACAGAGTCTATCCCAAGGACTCATGGCATGTGGCAAAAGATTACAGAAATGTCACCTCACAAAAACAAAGCAAAACAACAAAAAACCTTCAACGTGTAAAAAACAATACGTTTATTTGGAGTGTCCACTATATTGGTATATTACTATAGAAACAATCATGTATTAAACAAAAATCAACCTGTCTTTTGAATAAAGGCCACCACTGCTGTCATAGTGTATAAAACATATAATAAAACTATTTCTGTCCAATTACAATTCAACAGTGCCACAGTACTGTATCAATATCAATACAAATAAATATAAGCTATTCTCAATCCACAGAAATTCTCCACAGAGAAATGTATTTGTGGATGAGCTTAATAAGAAGCTTAGAATTCAAATATGTTTGGCAATATAAACCTTGGTGTCATTTGAATGTGAAAAAAATAAATCAACACAGATTTAATTTAACCAAAGTGTAAACTGGGGCCTTTCCAAACCTCTTTCATTCTGCATCACTTCTACAGATGAGCTCCTAGCAGGCAAAGTCTTCGCCAAACCCTCGGATATAAAAACTGTAACGAAGCTTCTGTAGTTTGATGGCTAAAACTGAGAAACTCACGAGGAGCTTCTTCTTACCTCAAGCCATCAGACTCCTCAACATGGATATGTCAAACATCTTCCAGATGCCTCAGGAAATAAAGCCATAATGCCTCGTCTACTCCGTTTTCCGTTACTACACGGAACTCACCTGCACGTCACTTCCAATTCTGTGACGTTATTTTATGTTACATATTTGCATTTTAACCAAGTTTCTTTATATATTTAATTCATATTCACAGTCCAAGTTGAATCGGCTTTGTTTTTCGTTTCACTGTAAAACTCCTACACACTTGTATGACGACAAAGATCCACAGGTATTCTTTTATTGTTTGTTCAGATTTATGAGACTAACAATTCAATAATTACAAAGATTTTTACGGTGTGATTTTCTTTTTTCTTCTGAAGCAAAAGCAGTAGTGTTTTGAGGATAAAGTCCTGTTTTTCTTGTTTTTTTTTTTTTAGAAGTCAGGTGGAGAAGTGGGGAGGAGGAACAGAACACACCACCAACACAAACGAAAAAACATATTGTGAACTCAAACATGTTTGTGTGCAAGTTTTGTACAGTGTTTTTATGGGAAGGACACAAAATAAAACATGATTAAGCTGTCTCTTAAAAAAAAACACCAACAACAAAAAAAACCCCTCTGAAATGTTTTAGTGGACAGTCTGTTGTGGAACTGAAGGCACACTACTGAGGAAAAAAAACATCTGTAGTTAGTGTCACAATCCTCATTCAATTCCAAAACCTACAGAACCACTTCAACACGCACACACACATGCTTGTAGATGGTCCAAAATGCAGCAGTTTATAAACTGAGGACTGAGCATGGCTATGATGAGAAACTTATCACATATTTATTTCTTTATGAAGCACACAAAAGCAGCAGCAGTTTCAGAACAACTATTTAAAATCCTATGAATAGTGTGGTCCTTTATCTGTGTGCCATTTATTTTGTTAAAACACTTATCTATATGTAAAGTCTTGTTTTGTTCAATGTAGTTTTCTTTTATCGTTTATGAGCAGTGTTCCACCAGCTAAATCTTTTTGTGTCAAAACATGATCTAGGTTAAAACATGAATATTACAAATGCTGGCTGAAAATGCAAGAAAAAAAATACATTACAATAAAAGTGCCCACTGGTTTGGCTTAAAATCCCCACCGTCTGACAAATAATCCGAGCCGATGCTCAGACGACATACTGACAGAAGTGTTGGTGATAAAAAAAAAATAATAATAATAATAATAAAATAAAAAAATACAGAAAAAAGGCATTTATTTATTGTTTGTTTGTTTTGTTTTGTAGTTTGTTACTGGACCAACTGAAAAAAGGAAGGATTGATTTCTCATCCTTGGTCTACAGAGTCCTGAAGAGTTCCTTCCTACCATCACGAGAGGAGTGAACGTGTCCACGGAAATTTTATACGCTTTAAAAACAGCAAAGCAGTCTCTTTTCCCTCACATCAATATTTTTAAGAAAAAGGTTCATGAGCAGAGCACTTACAATTAGTGATTTTCTTTTTTTGTGAGCTTCTGATTTTCTGGGATTTTAAATCATGTGTCAGCTGTCAGCTAACCATTTATCTATTAAACAAAAAGGAGCCTGACATGATCATGACACAAAAAAGGGATTAAAAAAAGGAAAAGAAACAATTACACCCTGCATGTATACTGCCACAAACGCTCCACTAGGGGGCAGAACTGACACTTCCGCTGACCACAAGCTCAGATTCTCATGGAGCTGCTCTGACTTTCAGACCGTCACACAGCTCTGTATAGGCTTAATTTGTCACCCAGCACCTTGGTGGAGGGAGCGTTTTGAACGGAAGATGATGACACTGAGTCTTGGCACTTTGTAGCATGTCCTAACTGAGTGGAAGGGAATGGAAGGAACCGAAAAGAGAAGAGGTGAAGAGATGCTTGTGTGGACAAGAGCTGTCTTTTCGTTTTGCTCTCAGCCATCCAGGGTGTGTTCCAGACCATCCAGAGTCAGCTGACTGCGGTGGGGGGAGTTAGGGCTGGGAGGGCTGCTCGGGTTCGAGCTGTTGGATGGGGTGGAGTGTTTGGTGGAGTCTGAATCAGGCTGAAAAAGATGAAGTGTGACCAAGACATCAGACATATTGACTTTATAAGCATCGTATAAAACTACAAAAAACGGTTCACATTTTACAATTCTAGTGAGTTTATAAGCAGCAGAGCCTGAGGCTTTTTGGTCTAACACCACCTGAGTCTGAAACACCATCAAACCTTTGAACAGCTATAACAAATCATGCTTTGTACAGCATTGCTAGAGTCTTACCTGACTAGCATCATTTAAGATACACTTGCAGAGAAGATTTAAAAACTGACCTCTCTCTCAAAGTCCTGATCAGGGTCTGAGATATTGCGAGATGATCCCGCTCCTATGAATTCACCTCCTCCTTCAAAAGCAAACACACAATGACACACGTCTGGTGTTAAAAATCAGTGTGGCAAAATTGGTGCAGCATGACAGCTGTCTTTTCATGGGACAGGAATAGGTTGGGAAAAGAGGCTACTAACCTGAGGCAGTGCGTGTGATGTGGGACTTACTCCTTGTTTGCCTGGAAATACTAGAAAGAGGACGTGGCTTGTCCTTGGTCAAGTCATCCTGAGAAGAGGGCATCACGCTCTGTAGTAGTGAGTACAGGGAGTCCAGCAGCCACAACAGAGGAAGCACAAAAATAAAAAATAAGTTAAAACCTGTACACATTCAGACTCTACAACCTGCTTTGAAATATATTTCAGTACTAGAATCAGAAAACAAAAATACACACCGTGGGCCTGATTTAGCAAGTGCTGTGTTAACAGATTTTTTAATAAACAGTTTTTTCAGGCTATTTACATAAGAAATGTGACATTGAACAGCATCCTGTTCATTTGGAACAAGAGGTATCTTACAAGAGTTCCTTAGTTTGTGTTCATTTACACTAAGCCTCACATGTTATGCTTCCACTTCCAATGACTGCAGCTTTATTCTGCATATTTATTTCAGCTACATACTGACGTCTGCTCAAAGGTTTTGTGAATATTGTCCGTTTTATTCTAAGAAGTCCAAAATTCCATAAACAAAGACCAATAAAGTCCAGACTTTAAATCAGGACAAAAGGAATTGGTACCCTATAAAAAAGAGGAGTTAGTGTGTGATTGTGGTCGCTGCTGCATTGCAGTGGCTGAGCTGTATTAGTGTAAGATTGATCGCATGTTGTGTTTACTAAACACTTTAGCAATTTAATCTCTGTGAGCCTGGACTTAAGGAGTTTTGTGGGCGTCTCTAAGTATAAATCAGCTGTAAAGTGAGTATGCTTGCTAATTTACGGGTGCTCCACTAAAACCTTCACAAACAGTTTTACAGTTTTCCATATGATTAATAAATGATGCCCAATGCTTATCCATGGACCATGCCTTTGTTTTGGCTCTGTGATCAGTAGTTTATTTCTAACATGAAATGCTTATAAATATGAACCCAACAGCTCATCCATGTAAGTAAACAAGAAAAATACATCTGCAGACAAGCACCCTCTGGACGATTCACGGCATTCAGACAGAAAGCAACAAACAGGGGAGAAGGACAGGAATAAGGACCTGTCCTCGTGATATGAGGATAGCAGGAGAGAGAGGAAAGTAAAGTACGGGGTGGGGTGAGCACAGATGGGGAGAGGGAGAGCAGGGGTGCCAGCCTACCCTTCCGAGGGAGGAGGTGGAAGGTGAGGAGGAAGAGGAGGAGAGCTGAGGCAGGCTCTGCTGGGAGGAAGCCTCTTTCTGCAGATAGAGCCCAGCAGAGGCAGGACTCATGTGATAGACGTGCTCAAAGTTGGTTGGAGGGGAGATCAGGGCGTGGTGTCGAGAGGAAGAGGGGGAGGGAGTCTCGCTCGACTGCTTCCGCCCCCAACCATTGAACAGGAGGGGAGAGAAAAAGAGGAGGAGTGAATTTGAGAGGAGGAGGAAAACATGGGGAGGATGAAGGAGAGGATGCTACTATTAAAGAAGAAAATAGAAGACAAAGTGAGCAGCAAAGAGTTGGACATCAGACAGAAAAGAATTCAGCAGTTGTAAAATAACAGGAAATAAAAAGAAGGTTAGGGTGATATGAAACCTTGGCAATGTCTGGAAAGGCACAATGCAATTCTTAATACAGTCATATAACTGATATAAACATTTCATTGACGTAGTGAGGGGAAAAACCTTAATGGTATGTATTATATGGTATGGTATTTGGTTTTTTTAAAGGTCTAACACTTATTTATTAATTGTCAGTACAATGCTTTGACGGTTACACTGTAATAGAAAATTCTAAATCATTTTCTGTTAGCTAAAATTCCTGGGTTGCTAATTATGTAAACGTTAGGAGGCCCCTTGAGTAGCTTTAAGTACAAGGCCATTACCAGAGGCAGATCCATGAGAACTTGCATCCCGTCTCCGGGACCCATATGAGCTACATGGTTAAAATTTGTCGGATTGGAGATCAGCTTGGACCTCATTTCTGGGTCCCTCAGCATTTCCCTGTTAGACAACGACAAGAACAGATAATTACAGCTCTAATAGACAAGACAATGAAATGGTCATCACGTGACTGGAAGGCCAAGGCCCCTCACCTCCTTTGCTGTAGCCGCTCTTCTTCAGGAACCTTGAAGAGGAACTTTCTCTTGCTGCGTGTTCTCACCATCAGTTTCCTAATGTTGTCTGAGGTCTCAGGTATAGTCAGGTCACATCCTTCTGTAGCAGTAACCGAGAGAGATGAATGCAAAGAGAAAGAAAGAAAGAATCAGATACAGGCAGCAAAGCATGAGACAAGATAAGCAATCATGGTGTATCTGGCGTTTTTTTTTAGGGCTTATACGCGCAGTCCGCTCAGAGTGGCAGAGTGTCAAGTAGTCAAGGGCCTCGCTGCCTGGTAGCCTGGAGGTGGTGTAATGAATGAGGTCATTTCAGTTTACCAAACAAAGGTACCATTATCAGCAGGGCAATCTGCCAGCACTGAGAAGAAATGAGTCGGGGAGGTGGGGGTCGCACAGTGAGTAAGACAGCGAGCATTAGAATCTGAATCGGACTGAGAAAGGAAACGAGAGACTGACACTGGCTGAACTGTTTTTGAACCTATAAGCCTAAAACAGGCCACGGTCAGTCTAGTACCTGAAGTGAAAATGTTCTAGATATCTGTTTAAATATCAGAGAACATATCAAAATAAAAATTAATAAAGTAGATTTTGAGTAATGACTGCAGAGTGAGCACAGGTCCTGTACCTGCTGCGTTATTGTTGAAGTAGATGAGCCGGGGCTGCTCTGAGCCCAGTAAGTTCAGACTGCCCTCCAAATTCAGGGGTCGGATCTGACAAGCCACAGTGAACAGGAGACATATCAGAAGCAAATACATGCAGAATGCATCATTTGGGTATTAGACGTTATAAGGTCTTATGGTATTTATCCCTCATGCCTACCTTCCTTAATGAAATGGTTTGGACCCATTCTGTAGTGTGGACATCAAACACGTCAACCCCATAATCACTGTACACAGTCAGGTAAGTGGAGTTTGAGCCTGAAAAAAAAATACACAACCTTTTTAACCTTAAATGGCTGGGGGGAAAAAAGCTTATACCAGTGTAAAATAAATCAAAACAAATGCTCAAAATAGCCATACGTACTACATGCGAGTGGTGTGGCAGGCCACATGAGCTCCTGTGTGCGTGAACGACGGCCCTGGCCGTCCACGTAGATGCCTAGCTGGCTAAAGCAAAGCAGTAGCTCGTTGGCACCCACCTCCATTGCGTGTAGAGCATCTAGTGGTTGCTGAGCAAGGAAGGCAAGTGAAGGATCAGCAGGGCTCACCAAGCTCACAGGTGCCACCTCAGACTGCAGTGCCAGCAGAGCAAAGCCTGATGGGTAGCCTACACATACTCGCCCACGCACCATGCCAAGCCACTGCACTACACCTGGGGCCTGCACCTCCCACATGCGTCGTGCATAGGGCTTGGCTCGCGTGATCTCATAGCAAAGCACCTGGCGCTTGACAGCAGCCATCATGTAGGCGGTGCCGCCTGGTCGCAGCGAGCACACGCTAAGAGCCTGGCAGCCCTTTGTCTCAGCCAGTTTTACATCAAACGCCGGCTCTGCACCATCCAGTGCTCCCCATGGGTGCAGGTGCACATGTCGGTTGCGGCCGCATAGCAGCACCACCATCTTCTCTTGAGGGACTGTCTCAATTTGGTGGACTTTCTTGCAGTCAGCAGCACGCACAATAACTGCAAGAATCGATGGTTTAGAATTATTATGGATTACACGAAATGTCTAAAAAAAACCATCTCAGACTTTCGCTGGTTCTGAAAACCATGACCTGCTGCTACTGATTAATAAACTGATTAAAATCCCTGTTTAGAGTGTATAGTACATAAGACTTGTACCATCTCTGGTAACCTCCACGACAAACAGACCCTCCTCTGTGCCCAACGCTATTCGTTCTCGATCTAGAGAAGAAGAAAAAAACAACAACAACAAACAAACATTGTTTATATGTATTACTGGAGATAATAGATATATAATATCAATAACCCCAGATAAATCAGATAATTTAAAGACAGTGCTACAAAAACACTGACCAATGATGGCTGCAGAGAGTGTGGTTTTAATTGCAGGCAGGTTGCTATCGTAGGCCTCGTGGAGGACGTGAACTACTCGGTTCTTCAGGCGGTTCTTGGCTAAGATACTCTGCAGACCCTCCAGGATGCCCACCCACTTCCTTTTCTCAGCCTCGCTCTCAGCCAAGACCAGCAGAGACACCGCCCGTGTCGGAGAACCCAATGTGGACGATGTTACCTAAGTGAGCCAAGATTCAAGATTTAAATGCAGGGAAGGAGGGCATTTATCATTCTATGCATCTACTTTATGAACAATTTGCGTTACCCTGAATATGCAAGGAACGTCTTTGCGGGTAGCATGAATCACATCTGATGCCAACACAGAGCTTACAGAGAACTCCTCATCTCTGTAAAAAGGAAAAAGTCCACAAAGGGTGAGAATAATGTGCAACACAGCAGGAAAATACACAGGAATGTAGTAGTACGTGAAACTCACCTGAGGTCAAGGACCTGGCTGGCCACCACACCAGGCTGGGTGGACTTCCCTTCAGGAACCTCATACAGGAAGAGTTTACAGTCACATACCACAGCATATGCTCTCTGCCAGCCCTTCTTCACTCCAGTAGGCTTTGGAATCTGACAGAATAGCAAGAAAATGAGAAACATTTCAGGTGTACATCCCTGCTGCCTGAATATAAAAAGCGTGTAGAGAAACACTGCACATTCAGTCAGGTGTAGCAGTTTAGACACTCACCCTGACAAAGCCTTTGTAGGCTGTGCCAATACCCCTTTGCACATCAATTCCCAGCGGCCTCTTGGCCTGCTCTGGTGGAATAGGGCACACCTGAGGAGCGTTGTCCTTACAGGACACATGGCAGATGAAAGAGCACACTAAAAAACATAATAACATCAAAAACACAAGTTTATTCCATGAATATGCATAACAATGGTTTGTGTAATAGTTAATCTGAGCTGTAGTGTAGTGTACTGACCCTCGCAGGCATAGCCCTGTCTGATCAGGCCCACCATTAGAGATGTGCAGTGGGTACACTGTGTTGGACTGGAGAAAGTCTTAATGCTCAGCTGGTGAGCTTTAGGCTGTGGAAACAAACAGCAGTAGGACCTAATAAGAAGCTGCCTAACCTTTCCAAATAATCCGCGAATGCCATTAAAAGATGATCACTACTGTGAATATGTTTGGAGTTAGGAGAAACGTGCCATGATACACCACTGTACCTTTGGTGCTGTGAGCAGTGATGACTGGTAAGGTAGTGATGGAGTTGTTGGAGTAACTGCAGGGGGCTTTACAGGCTCCTGAAAAGGATGAAAGCACAACTTTTGATGAAATGTGAATATTCACTGACATGAAGGTCTGTGAAAGGGAAAAAAAATCCTATCCATTTTAACATATGTTTTGCTACTACAGTATCGTCATTTCATGTCACATTAAGCAAAATGTTCTCAGAATATTCTGAATATTCTGTTTGAAAAAAAAATATCGGTACTTTTACTGTTAATCATGCTATTCAAATATTATGTTCGTTATAGAAATAAATTAAAAAAGTCTTTGACTTTTCACTGAAGCCAGATTTATTTTCAGAGGCCCAAGTTGACATTATTTTACAATTACATAAATAATTTATTACTGAGATTTAGAATAAATGCAATTAATATAAAGAACCAGACAATGAGGCAAATAATTACAAGAATGTAATAAATATAATAACTGATAATTGTAGGTTGTCCATTTAATTACTAACAAAATAAGACATTTTAAATGACTAAAGGAGGTCCTGTAGGTCCCCGAGCTCTACTTTAAGAACCAGTGTGTTATACGACACTTAAAAAAAAAAAGTATCTTAAAAACAGGTAAAAGACTTATGGCATGATAGTCTGCTTATGCAGACTTTGGTCTAAGACAGGAAGTGAACACAAAGCTGGAATGTTAGAGGAAATATAAGGTGGACACTCACATCCTGCTCTGAAGCTGCTGAGGGTGAGGAAGAGGGAACGTCGGGTTTCTGAGGTGTGGCGTCAACCTCACTGACTGAGCTAGTCTGGAGACGGGAGAGAAACGCTCGAGTGAAAAGTAGCACAGTGTTTCTCTAGGCTGGCGTCTAGGCGTTAAATATGGTATAAAAATGCCCCACTTTTTAATATAGGAGAGCAGTCAACTGGACATATTATACCAAAAAAACAAATACACAATACACACTAATAATAATATTCTAATCACAATGAAGATCCAGACGTGAAGCAGCAAACATTGGATATTAAATATTAAGCAGGTTTATCGATTAGATTTATCGAGTACAGTCATGAGAATATAACTCTAAATGATGGAGAACTACTTCAGCTTACATAAGTACTACTAGAGTAAATACACTGAGCCTGGAAGCCAGGACGTTATCAGAAAGGTTCAAGTGTGCGGTGACAAAAATAAATAAATAAATAAATAAATAAAATAATAAAAAAAATTACACAATCAAAACACATTCAACTGCATAGGACACATTAAGCCAGTATTATGTTTACAAATACACAGTAATTATACAGCATAGTAATTACACTCAAATACTTCAGATTATTTAGAGGTACAGTATTAATGTCTACATTGTTAAGACTGAGCTTGTAGCATTGATTTTTATTTTTATTGAAATAATAATGATTACATTTCTTAATAATAATGATTACATTTATATTTTAAATAAAACAAAAAAACAACCCACAATTCAGTCAAATTTTCCTCACATAAATAATCCCATAAAAAAGCATATAGATTTTTCCTATTGAATTCCTAATCATGAAAGCATGACTTGCAGTATGCGTATTCAATCTAGCAAACTAGACTAATGAGGTTTCATATTAGCCTTTTAAAAGGGTTAGATAAGAGACAATTGATGGTTAATGCAAACTCAAGGAAGCTCTACACCATGACCTGCTAACCTTTAGCATCTACAATTAGCTTGGCAGGGATGTGGGATTGGGCAAATTACAACAGGGAAAGATCGTCAGCAGACAAAAAGATGGTCCACTTCTAGGATCCCAAGGATGCTCAAATTGTGTAACTTACTCTAAATAAAACTAAAACAAATCAAATTGACATTTTTAAAGAGAGACACGTTTTAGATCTAATAATCTTGAAAAAATATGAACGAATACAGGGGCATCCCACTTGTCTGCTGACTGCTCCTCTCAGATAGACGTTAAAGGTAACAGGAGTGGAGAGGGGCTCTGAGCAGCCAACTTACTTCATCCCAAAATGCTAGCAGAGAGGATGCAGATGAGGAAGAGACAGAGTCCTTTTTGGGGGAGGGGACAAACAAAGTTACAGATCATACAGCCTTTTTTTTTTTTTTTTAAACTTATCCTGGGCTCACCATGGTGTGCATTATTGCTTCATAACTGCTTGTAACCCAGGTACCATGCCTGTTCCTCCCAAAAAACAAAGCTTCTCTAAACAAAGCACTGAAATCAGCCATCAGAGAATTAGGATATGAGCTGGCAGAAATGTTCGACCAGTATGAGCTTTCCAGATGTCCAGGCTCTTTTCTAGGTGTTCATTAGTGCATGTGAATACCTTTTTTGCTGAGAAGACAAGTTCATTTCACACACACACATGGTCAGCTGTAGGCTCAGATTTTTTCTTTAAGCCTTGTGTAATTGTGTAAGAAACAGTGCTTGGTCATTAGCTGCTCTTACTGGACTGACTTAGCCTGCAGTATCACATAGCCAGGAGACACAATTACAGTCTGAGTGCGTCTAGGGGAAAGTACGAAGCACCTCAAATTTATCTGGCCTGACGTCCAAATTTACAAACTGTAATCCAGGGCATCAAAGCTCTTTATTCCCGTTTAAATTTTCACACCAACTAAAGGAGTAATTGACCGTTCAAAGAGAACATCCATGTTAAATAAACCGTTTCTTTTTAATATAGATATTAATAACAGCATGAAAGCCAGGTGCCTGGAGGTTATAACGATGACTGTATAAACATACAGAAGCTTGTTAAGGCTGGATAGCGAAACAAGCATACAGACAGAAAAACTTACTCTGAAGGTAAGATCATGGGCCAGGGGAGAAGTGTTGAAATACTCAAAGATGGAGTCCTGGAAGTCTGGAAGTTTTAGACCTGCAGTGAAACAAATAAAAGGTTTGCGTGTTCAAAAAGGTCAAGATTAAAACATTATAAGCTCAAATGCAAAATCAGATGTCTTCTAGAGAATATATAGAGAACTTATTTTTAACATTGTTCACTGGAAGATTATGTGAGTAACAGCTGTCGGTTTGAAAACAATGGCAGGAACTGAGTTGTAAGATCACCTCGGTCAGAGCGTGTGCGGCTCTCTTCCAGGTCTTTCTTCGTGCTTTCCAGTTGCTCTTCCAGCTCCCTGTTTTTAATTTCTGCATCTTTCAGTTTGCTACAGAAGAAAGTAAGGGCTCAGAGGTAAGACACACACAAGTTGTGCAATACCAAACAAAACAAAAAAAAGACATTTACTTCATAACCTTTAAGAATACCTTTAAGAAATTCTGTTAGACAGAGCATGCGATTCCTGTGTTCTGTCATGAATTCTCTGGGAGTGAGTCACAGAAATCTGAACACGACTGAAAACACTGACCTCTCGAAGGAGATGTTGGCAGCCTTGACCTTGCGTAGTTCTTCCTGGACGAGTTGCTTGGCTCGTATCTCAGCATCTAGAGCTGACTGTAGCTCTAAACGAGCGGACATGTCCAGCTTCTGACTGCGACGCACCTTCCACAAGGGATCCTGCTTCGAGAAAGACAACAGTCATCAAACAATCAACTTTAGCAAACTTTGTATTTAGCTGCTTCATTCCATCCAATCAGATTTTATTACTGAATCTATAACGTATTACAGCAAGTGCTTTCATTTCAACATTTCATTTCATTATAGGAACTAAATTAAGACCAATCAGGTTTGAGAATTCTAAAGCACTTACATGTTACATTTCATAGTATCTCAATAACTCCTCACTTTAAACAACTTTAAAATGTTTGCTATCTGGTATTTGGGTTGTGCAGGCAGGAAGCTGCAACATGCATGTGAAGCATACAAATACAATGCTTGGAATTTAAATCATGCAAAACTGATTTCAAATCCAATTTGAGAGAGAAAGAGGTCTTGTCTTGTTTCACTAATGTTTGTCCTGTACCGAACACAACCGGGAGAATATTTTGGCTAGCATAACTCCAGCAGCTAATGGAAAGCAGTGAACGGTCAAAAAACATAAAGTCTCAGATTACAGTACAATCAGCGGTTCCTCCACATTCCTCAAATTCATGCTCTAACAACTGAATTCATTGTGCTGATCACAACTTTATGAATCATTCGATATCATTGGCGGTAGAACAAAAAAATTCAAAACACCATATCGGAAATTGTACATCCTCAGATAATGTGTTCAGAAGATTTGATCCGATATGAAAAAAAACAAGGACAAAATTATGGCAAATCAGCATGCTGATAAAATGAGCATGCTAATATTTGACAATAAAATTTTTGCTATTCTGTAGCTACATGAATGTTGAGGGTTAAAGGCCTTGTTCAAGGACGCTTGAACTCACACCGAGTTGCTATATGCTATAAGATGTGCTATATGTAACAGAAGTGAACAGTGTCCGTGTCAGAAGTGTCAGTAAAGTCTGATGCCAAGTGTACCAAGTGCGTGTTTGCTATTTACAAAATAATACATTGAATTGTATAGTTCTCTAGAAAACCCACCACTATTAAAAGACCTATTTTACAGATCGCAATCGGATCACCGATCAAATATCCAAATGCAGATTGTATCTTGGTAAGAGATTCCAAGCCTCTTGCACTAAGCAGATGATGATAGCTGGGAATGAGCAGGATGCACACTGATCCCAGAGCACCAGCATTCAGCAGTGAAACATAAAACATTCATTCATCTGCCTCTGCACAGTCCTCCAAATAACAAAACCATTTTAGGTTTAATTTGAGAAATAGTCAAAATTGAGGAGAAAGCATGGACAGATGAATAACAGCAGCCATGAAAGCTATCCTTTTTTCCCCCTCATGCTTTGGATCCTCATTGCCATGACGTTTGATGGCTGCACTCACCCGCTTTGTGCTCCGAGGAGCCACCAAAGACTTCTGGGTAGGTGTGCTCAATCCAGAACTTTGCTAGGTTAACAGGCAAGAAAACAGCACTTCACAGATCTGATTACATTTCCTAGAAGACTCTATAGGAACAGCTCCAAACACTGTATATTTTCTTTTGACATAACATATTTTCGTATAAAGAAGTCAAATGCACCCCTTTTACTGCTGTAAGTACACAGTTCAATATATATTCTATATGAACACTGTATAACTGAATTTAACTCTCATTTGTTTGACAGCTAGCAAAGGGATTTTTTTTTTAAGTTTTGTTCTCAGACTCTACTATCAAAACTTTAAACAAATCACAGCTGACAGTGTATTCTTACATTAGCACTCTGGAGATCACAAACCCCAGCAAGCATGTTTTCAGCAACTAGCTGTCCTGTAAGGATCACAAGTTTACTGAGGCAACGGCAATCAGCCGTATCTTTCTCGCTCTCTCATTACATGCCCTTAACCTCATTAATGAAGGATCCCAGATCAGATGTGATCTCCTTCCACACCTAAAACCGCAACATGTCACTTCTTTTCGTTACGTTCTATTAGATTTGCCATTTTTAGGTACACAGGATACTTAGCCTGCTTTTAATTATTTCAGCAGTGCAGCATTACTGTGTTATGGCTCAGAGGAGTTTTAGAGAGAGAGAGAGAGAGAGAGAGCGAGAGAGAGAGAGAGAGAGACAGAGGAGTTAAGGAGTTAAGAGAGAGAGAGAGAGAGAGAGAGAGAGAGAAAGCAAGACAGAGAGAGCGAGACAGAGAGAGAGAGAGAGCGAGAGAGCGAGAGACAGAGAGAGGAGTTAGAGAGAGAGAGAGAGAAAGCAAGACAGAGAGAGAGCGAGAGAGAGAAAGCGAGACAGAGAGAGAGCTTTAGAGAGAGAAAGCGAGACAGAGAGAGAGAGAGAGTGAGAGAGAGAAAGCGAGACAGAGAGAGAGAGACAGAGACAAAGAGAGAGAGGGAGAGAGAGAGGGAGAGAGAGAGAGAGAAAGAAAGCAAGACAGAGAGAGAGCGAAAGCGAGACAGAGAGAGAGCGAGAGAGAGAAAGCGAAACAGAGAGAGAGCTTTAGAGAGAGAAAGCGAGACAGAGAGAGAGAGTGAGAGAGAGAAAGCGAGACAGAGAGACAGAGACAGAGACAAAGAGAGAGAGGGAGAGAGAGAGAGGGAGAGAGAGAGGGGGGGGGAAATGTGAAGCATAACATTTAAAGGAGAATGGAGGAAAAAAGTAGGAGGAAGTCAGATGCAGTACTGTACAATCTTGTACAGGTTGCAAGGCTACTAAAACGGAGCAGAAAAGCGCTTGTACCAGATGTCTGGATCCCAGGCTAGAGCTACGCAGTGACTCCAGCTCCTCTGTCATCTTTGAGGCCAGAGCTTGCAGGTAGCCACGAGCATCTTTCTCATCACTCACCCTGTAGACAAACACATACAGACCATCACAGTATACACAGGTTAGGATTCAGCCAAATGTAATATGGATATATCATCAGGCAGGAGGTTTTAAAAGAGAAAAGAAGAAGCAATGTCCATACCACTGAATGATCTCAGCGATCTGTGCCTCCCATTGTGCAACGCTCTCCTTCTTCGAGGCCAGGTCCTGCAGCTCGTCCTCCAGCTGTCTGTTCTGGGTTGTTAATTTGTCCACAAATGTGCATAGCTGGAGAGAATTGATGCATAGGTCAGTGCTTAAACCTGACCAGAAACCTTTGAGGACCATTATTCTTAAACTCACTGCCACCTACCCTGTCTGTTTCAGAGGTCAGCTTGCGGTTCTCCTCGGTCAGCAAGCTGCGTTCACGCTCAAATTTCTCCTTTATGGAACCCAGAGCTTCGTAAATTTCAATTTGCCTGTAATGTATAGAAGTAGAAGACATATTTGTAACGCACTTGTAATACAAAGTAACACATAAACCAGAGCCACAACACCACACAACACAAAACATTCGTCTTAAATGGCAGACATAGCATATTATTATACACTACATAGCTAAAGGTCTGTGGACACCTGACCATCGCACCTCTGTATGCTTCTAGCAAATCCAATTCCAAAATCATGGCCATTAACATTACTTTAATCCCAACTATAATACGTATCCTTCTAGGCTTTGCACTAGATATTGGAAAGTGACTGGGAATTCCAATCATCCACAAGAGCATTAGTGAGGTCAGACACTCATGTTGGATGAGGAAACCCTGGGATGTAGCCGGCATAACAGTTCATCCCAAAAGTGCTCAGTGGGGTTCAGGCATCACACCAACATCAGCAAGCTACATGTTTATAGAGCTTTCTTTGTTCACAGAGCACTTAATTCATGCCGAAACGGGTTTAGTTGTAGTGAAGGGAAGCCATAATGTAAAAGCACAGATCTTACAACTCAACAGTTTAGAGAAGAAATACATACTGCTTTAATAGTCCACATTTGTTCGGATGTAAAGGTCACCAAAACATAGTGTGGCCTATGGATGACTTCAGACAAAAAAAAGCTAACATATTATATGTTATGGGGTTTGGTTAAGAGTTACCAATCGAATGGTGTAGACACATCTGTATTATTCCCAACCGAAAGGCTTAAAAATGTACGGGGAATTTTGGTAAGGAAAATACATGTCACAAGTGCACTGTTCTGTATGCTTTCTGCTTTGCTCCATGTACAGAGACATCTTTTTGTTCGCAAACTCACACCTTGTGTGCACCCTATGTTGGCTATGTTCAATGCTATAGAGAACTACAGATGAAGTCCTGTGCCCAGTTTTGGCCCTCTTACCGTTCCTTGTTAGCTTTCTCCACCTTGTCTTTAAGCACAAGGAGTTCCTTCTGCAGGGAGACCTGCTGGCTCTCAGAATCATGTAGCTCTTTGCGTAGGTTTTTGAGCTCTGTGCCATGGCATGCATCCCGCTTTACAAGCTCTTCCTCATAGAACAGTATCTTCTTATCCAGCTCAGACTTCACCTTAGTCAGCTCCTGCTGGGTCTCAGCACTCATGTATGAAGCTCGACCAGTACCCTGCTTCACCTACCAGAAAAAAAAGAGAAGTGTGGAGAATGCACATTTTAGAAAACGTTGTAGAAAAGAGGACACATGACACTCATTCAGAATAAATAGCCATTGTTTATGTACGATATAAAGTGGTCAAAAATTAAGAGTTTTGAAATATAGCTGACCAATTCTCAACAAAATATTATATACACACACACACACACACACACACACACACACACACACCAATGTCTACTTTATTAGGTCCAACTGCTCGTTAACGCAAATGTCTAATCAGCCAAACCGAGCGTCAGATTGGGAAGAAAGTTGATTTAAGTGACTTTGAACGTGGCATGGTTGTTGGTGCCAGACAGGCTGGTCTGAGTATTTCAGAAACTGCTGATCTACTGGGATTTTCACGCATAACCATCTCTAGGGTTTAGAGAGAATGGTCCGAAAAAGAGAAAATATCCAGTGAGCGGCAGTTCTGTGGTCTTGTTGATGCCAGACGAATGGCCAGACTGGTTTGAGCTGATAGAAAGGGAACAGCAACTCAAATACCCACTCGTTACAACCGAGGTATGCAGAAGAGCATCTCTGAACGCAAAACACGTCAAACCTTGAGGCGGATGGAGTACAGCAGCAGAAGACCACACCGGGCACCACTCCTGACAGCTAAGAACAGGAAACTGAGGCTACAATTAGCACAGGCTCACCAAAATTGGACAATAGAAGATTGGAAAAATGTTGCCTGGTCTGATGAGTCTCAATTTCTGCTGTGACATTCGGATGGTAGGGTCAGAATTTGGCGTCAACATGAAAGCATGGATCCATCCTGCCTTGTATCAACGGTTCAGGCTGGTGGTGGTGGAGGTGTAATGCTGTGGGGGATATTTTCTTGGCACACTTTGGGTCCATTAGTACAAATTGAGCGTCGTGTCAACGCCACGAGTATTGTTGCTGACCATGTCCATACCTTTATGACCACAGTGTACCCATCTTCTGATGGCTACTTCCAGCAGTATTTCCAGCAGTATAACACGCCATGTCATAAAGCGCAAATCATCTCCTACTGGTTTCTTGCACATGACAATGAGTTCACTGTACTCAAATGGCCTCCACAGTCACCAGATCTCAATCCAATAGAGCACCGTTGGGCTGTAGTGGAACGGGAGATTCGCATCATGGATGTGCAGCCGACAAATCTGCAACTGCGTGATGCTATTATGTCAATATGGACCAAAATCTCGGAGGAATGTTTCCAGCACCCGATAAAGTCCCCGGTGAGTGTGTGTGTGTGTGTATATATATATATACACACACACACACACACACACACACACACACACACACACACACACACACACACACACACACACATATATATATATATACACACATATACATAGTGTGTGTGTGTGGAAAAAAAACCCAACTCGGACAGGTCACAATCTGCTTCCATATACGAATGAGACCATTAATTTAGGCTAACTGTACACCTTAGTTCCTCCCAACAAAAATAAATGATGAAAGAAAAAAAACCCAAGACAAACAGCAGAGTTAAAAATAAACAGACAGGATATCCCCCCCAGTCTGGAGGACAACGCAAGGAGAAAGCAGGGTGATATGGGGAGGAAATGAGATGGAATGATCTAGCCAGAGAGAAGAAAGGTGACCCAGACCCAGAAGGAAGATAAACTGAAGAACACTAGCTGCAGGCTGGTAAACAAAATAAGTAGAGGTATTGAGAAAAAACAAAAAACAAAACAAAAACAAAAAAAAAACATTAAAATGAAATGAACATGGGGACAATATGACAGTATACAGATTGATAATTGTTGCCTTTAGAGTCTCCAGTTCACTTTCCAGCTGTTTGGAGTAAACTTCACTGTGTTCTCGAAGCTTTCGCTCCTTGGAAGCTTCTGCACGAGCATCTTCCAGCTGAGCTTCCAGCTACCACACACACACACACACACACACACACACACACACACACACACACACACACACACACACACACACACACACACAGAGAGAGAGAGAAACAAAGATACTGATTAGCCTGATTTCAATGACTTCGTTGTTGTAGTTTAACATTTCAGGGGAGATTTTATCCAACATAGTGATCCTGTGTAGCAGTCATAAGGTCTTTCCCCAGTAAGCATGAACAATTGGAACATCACACTTATGCGCATGTTTATGTACACACATACACACACAAACTGGGGGGGGTTTCATGGGTTTTGAGAGAGACCTCGGCTTGGGGAGGAGACACATATACACAGAGGCCAAAAAAGTTCTCCAAAATTGTTTAAAGTCTGTTCATATTATATTTTTTAAATAGCCTTTAAGAATGACTTTCACAAAAGAACGATGTATTGAAATTCTCATGATTTGATCGTGAAGCTGTCACAAGGTTGTGATGGACTATAATGGCCGACCGGGTGAGAACATCACACAACACCTTTTCCAATGTTGCAAACAAATTCAGTCTTTTCACAGACCAACCAAGAACACATTACTGAAACATCCACCTAATTTGTGATGGTGTAACCGAGGTTGTGCTGCCATACTGATCCCCTATGTATGAAGCCGCCTGTAATTCAGATTGCCTAGACTATCCTGCAAAGATTGTGTTACTGTAGCTAACAATAAGCAGGCTGATTTGCAATGAGAATGTCTAAAACCTGCTAACCCCAGTAAAGAGGAATCTTCACATCAGTTGGTGCTACACGTGCAACACCAAAACAGACCGACAGTAAGCATCATCAATTTAGCTTTTCAGATATCAGCTATTCAAAATGTCTATATTTCAAATTCAGTTTTCTCTCTCTCTCTCTTTTTTTTTTTTTTTTTTACTTTTCACTAGAGTTTAATATGCTAGCATGAAAGTTCACAAAGGCTTTCAGACTGCACAGTTGAAAATGTTAAAATTTCAGCAGGTGAAGGGTTCTAACTGGTCACCAAATGCTACTGCAAAGTATTTAAAAAGAACAAGGAAGAAAAAAAAAACAATACTTTTAGAAATCAATATCATTTACAACAATATCAATACATCATTAAATCATAGAAGTCTAACCATGTCTAAATCTGTGTAACAGTATGCACATGGATGTGTAATAGAAATCGAGCATAACTAAAAAAAAGACAAGAGCGATAAACACTGTGCTTAAAAGGAACCAAATGACCTGAGTGATCTAAAGTGGGTTCAGTTTGAAGGCTTAGGGAGCAAAGCATGTTCCCTGTCCTGCACTCGAGCCAGTCAGTGCTGCCCATCTGGCTCTAGTTAAGCATGCAGGTCCATGGAGGGTCAGAGAGGAGGCCTACAGCGAGTGGGGGAGAGCTGAGACATTCCTGCTGTCGCCCCCGGAGATCCGAGTCTGCTGACTTTAAGCAAGGCCAGGCTCGACTTTCTCTCTGCGTTTCTGTTGTGTCACTAAGGAACGCCAGCAATGCAGTACATTCCCGAGCTGTTGTTTGGCAGTGTGCTGCCCCAGGAGAAGCTTTGTGTTATGCCGAGTTTGAAATATTGCAACATGAAACATGGCTGAAACTGACTGGCAGCAAAAAAAATAAAATTAAATAAAAAACACCAAGATGGCACTTCCACGCACAAATGACATCGGAGTTAATTAAATGTATATAAATTCCATTTTATAATGCATGCTCTAATTTGTACTCACCTCTTTGCGGGCCTTTTCAGTCTTGCGAATGTCCTGGCGCATACCATCAAGCTTCTGCATGAGCACCTCCATCTCCTCCTCCTTGTCGCGGAGCTGGCGCGAGAGCCGCTGCTTGTGCGAGCGCAGCTCGGCCATGCGCTCGTTCACTTCGGAAAACTCCTGCATGGCCAGCTTCCTCTGTTGGTGAGCGTCTTTCAGCTCCTTGGTCTGAGACTTCAGGCGCTCCAGAGCCTCCACCAGTTGCTGGGGATTCAGACACAATATACATTGAGAAAGGAGATAAAGAAAGAGAGAAGAAAAAAAAGGAGGACAAGAGAGCCAGGTAGTGCTGATGGTGAAAAAAATAAATAAGAAAAGGCATGAAGTGAGAATGGCTACAGAGAAACATGATGTGAAAGTGAGAAAGAATGAGTAAGAAAAGAAAGTACCCAGGCTGCCTGAGAGAGTTGACTGAAAATGAGGCTGAGTGAGAAATAGATATTGTCAAGAGGATTGGGAGCTCGATGATAAAAGAGAAGGACACACTGCAGTTAATGAGTGCATTATCAACCTGCTGCAAAACTGCTCTCAAAGGCAAGAGGCAAAAACTGTGATTTGAAGAAGTGAGTACGTTGGTCTGTTGAATTGACTGGACGATCGAGTACGAGTGGAGGAGCAGAACAACTCCGATTAAAACAAAATGTAATGGGATGGACAAAAACCTTGCCCTTGGCTGAGTGAGAGTATACTGACATTAACTATGATAAAGCGGTGCAGTGTGTTTATATAAGCATTAAGATGGAGTGGGGGAAAAAAAAAGAGTGAAGATTTGGGTGAAAGAGAAGCTTAGCCTGGAACAGGAGATATAAGCTTTTTCATGTGCCATATGGAGGAAACCTTGTATTATACATATTGGCTTTATTATAAGGGAAGGCAAAAACTCTAAATGTACATCCTGATCATATGGCACATTATTCCTGGGATGTTTAGCCCTAATCCTTATCGTCTTTGCCTAAGATTTTAACTAGGAGTTCTGTTTTTTCTCATCTCTCAGCACGTGCAGAATTACATGTAAGATTTGCACTGTATTCACTCAGTTTTCACATCCTTGTACATTGCCTTTATCTTAGAAAAAAAAAAGGTTTGTCATCATTGGAAGCCAATTTATTTACGCAGGAAATGCAGCTCTTATTGAAGACCAGAATGCATCTGCAGTTGATGTGTGTAATTTAGCAGGCAGAAGGATGTATGAAACAAATGTAATCACATCATCTTCCCCCTTTCTCTGATTGGCCAACGGAAGAAAAGAATTGCTCTGGCCCAATCCATCAGCAGCTTCCTGAACCTACTTCTCCTTTGGGCACCAAACAATTGGGAAACAAACAGCTCTGATATGTAATCTGCAGCTCGTGATTTTAATAGCTGAGAGTGAGTAGTGTGCATGTGCTGTGGACTGAAAGATTGTTTATAATTGAAGGATAATTGTTCTGAGACTTTCATGATTAAAAATGCTTTTAGTGGGAACCGATTTTGAGACGTGGACTTTATGTAAGAAAAGCCAGATATATGTAATGGTTCACGGTCAATATTATAGTTAACTCAACAGACTTTCATTTTCACATAGTTTTATTCACTGGTTGTGAGCAGACAGACTGAGCTTAGAATGTAGTAAGGGAGGAAAACACCATTCTCTGCCCACAACTATTTCAAATATGTAATTAGACATGTAAACAAATAGTTTAGCTATGCTGTTAAGCTTCATTATGTGGGTACATTAGTCATAGTCATTAGTCCAATCTCTACGAAACAACAATAAGGCTCGAAACCCAAATGATCACACTGCCACTGTACATTCAACTAAACAGTGAAGGACAGAATGTGGGAGCATTTCATGAAGTGAATTTTTTTTTCTCCACTTTTGACCATACTTTTGTATGTTTTTAATAATGAATCAAAGTGATTGCTGACAGTGCTTGGGCCGTGTTATAAAATTTCCTCCACACACCTTTGTGAATGAAGCAGTGTTCCCTTGATGTGTACGTTCATAACCTTTTATCAGGTGCCATGATCTAGATTTATTTTGTAAATCCATGAGTACCTACTGAATGCTGCTGATTTTTTGTATTTCAGTCCTAGTTTAAATAAAGCCAGTCTTATATGAAGGGGAATTCTCCTAAACCTGTCTGTGGTAATGCATTTCTATACCTTATTGATGTCTTCTTTCTCTTGGCGAAGGTTTTTGACTTGCTTGTCCAATGCCTTTAGCTTGGTGGAAGAGCTCTCATAGTCTTGTCGCAAAGTCACTGCTTCCTCCAGTTGGTGCTCCAGCCTATCAGAGTCTAAGGGGAACAAATACCAAGCAGAGTGAATCATTTGAATCTTGTGATTACTATACGACCACATACAAACCTCCACCCAAAAAAAAAAAAAGGCGATGATTCATGCTTACAATTTATTACCCTAACGGGAAAAATGATTTCAGAGACCTTCTAAGAATGTGCATTTCCTTCATGAATCAGACAGACCTCAAACATATTTGGTCATATGACTCTGCTTCCTGTGGATGGTTCATTACTATTTGCTCCTCTCACCTGCTAGTTTCTTTTTAAGGCGCTCGATTTCCTCGTTAAGCTTTTTTATCTCTTTATCCCGTCCCAGTGTGCTTGTACCACGGCCTGATCCGTGTAGAGACTGCACAGCTTGTGTAGATTCTGAAAATATGAAGGAAAGTGGAAAGAAATTTCAGATGCCATCCAAAAGGTATTTAAAAAAATGTTTTAAAAAAATTTAATAAACAAAATAAAATAAAAAAATTGATGCGATAAAATGCAGTTTGCTTCCTGTAGAACTTTGAGTCATTTTATATATACAGTGTTCAGGCTGAATGAATTTAACCCTGGTGCATTTTCCTCTTTGCTGCAGTTTGTTGTCTTCTAAAACTGAGAAAACTGTAGATGACAGGCGGAAAAAGTCTCAAACCTGCTACATGAATAATTATAATATTACTATGATTTATATATCGATACATTTATAACAATTGTTTCTTTAGCAACGGATCTGTCATTACTGAACAGAAATCATTTCACTTGGCTAACTAAGGTTTGTTTATATTTCTGACCAAGAGTTTTACGAAAACATTTTCTTCCTGTTTTTTTTGTTGAAACCAGTTTTGATTGTTGCTCTGATTTGGACTCGACACGCTGCATAATAGGTGTGAAAGTGGACCTTCTTTAAATCATGGATTCAGGCTGTGGGTGTGTTTGGATACCCTGGAGTTTGCGGTTCAGCTCTTGTTTTTCCTGCTCTAGTGAGCGGATTCTCCTCTCGAAGGCCTCCAGTTGCAAACCACCATCTTTCTGGGGTTGCATCTCCTCTCCTGAACCCCCGTCAGCCAGAGCTGTCAGCCGGAGCTGACCCCGATCTGAGAAACAGCTGTCTGTAGTGTATGTGAAACCCACAAAGGGCAGGTGCTGACCAGTGAAACCAGTGTGAGAGATGGGAGGTGCAATGTCCTGCACAGAAAGGAAAAATAAGTCATTAAAAACCCTTATTAGTCCTAATGAAAAAAAAGTGTACAGTGATCCCTTGTTTATCGAGGTTAATGGGGACTGGAACCTCTCGCGATAGGTGAAAATCCGCGAAGTAGGATTGGCCCCAAGTTTGACCTTTTCACTGATTGTCACCAATCTTCCTCTTCCTCTCACTAGAGGAATCTTTCGCAGGGGCACGGCACTTGGGAGGCATTGTAAGGGCTTAACAAAGAGTTAATTTCGAACACAATACGCGAGACACAGTTGACAGTGTGAACGAGAGTGGCGAGATACAACAAGGGAAGAAGCTGGGAGAGGATGCGATGATGCGCAGCCAATCAGCTCAGATCTCTGCCGGGAACCAATCATGTGCCTTGTCTGAGTGCCCGTGGGTATGTACAAAGCCTCTGAGAGAGTTTCTCTCTTTGTCTGGCATCCTGGGAAACCGTTTTTATTTTTATTTTTCAATGAATATTTTTGAAAAATCAGCGATGCACTGAGGCCACGAAACTGCAAATTTGCTTCACTTTTAAACAATCATAATAAATGTTTCAGTGCTTTAAATAATCCTCCCTTCAAAGTCTTTCAAATGTCAGCTCTACAACCAATGAGATTTAAAAGATAGGAATTATTGGGCAGGTGCAGCGAGAGGGAGAAACACTAACCGGGTTTTTCAGTACATCGTCATCCACATCAAAGTTGGAGGTGTCAGATGGAGAGCTGACGTCAGGAATGTACGGGGCTTCAGTGCTGCGGATGTTCTCCCAGTCAATGCCAGAGAAGAAGGGGTGCTTCTTAAATTCCTCGATGCCGTTCTGGCCCAGCCTGCGCTCCCTGCTGCAGATCAGCCGCTGCATCAGGTCCTTGGCGTCCTCGGATACGTCCGTGATGTGAGATGGGAACTGGAAGCGCTCCTGGAGAGCAGCAAGTATGTGCTATAGGTACAGCAGCTTATGGGATCTTAATCTCGAGATGAAGCATGCTGTCATTTCATGCATATGCATTTAAAATTATTTAGAATTTTAATTTTGCACAGCAAATTTTCACTGCAAATTAAATACTGTATATAACAACGTATAGGACAAATGAAATCCTATATTGAATAATATAAAAATCAATAAAGAATGGAATTGGGGAAAAAGACGGTTTTCTAGACATTCACCAGTTACGCTGCAACATATGATGTTATGAATAATACATTCAGGCACTTAAGTGTATATAGATATATGTAATGAAAGGATGGATCGAAGATTACATTTACGGCATTTAGCAGACCCCCTTATCCAGAGTGACTTACAACTGAGGGTTAAGGGCCTTGCTCAGGGGCCCAGCAGTGGCAGCTTGGTGGACCTGGGTTTCAAACCCATGACCTTCCGATCAGTAGCCCAACACCTTAACCACTGAGCAACCACATCCCTTATTCGAGCATTATAACTCAAACATGGATAAAAACTTTCTGGCTATTAAAGCTTTTTTAGAACTGAGAGAACAGGTCCAAATGACAATATTTACTTCTTTTCAATATTTGCAAACCTACAGTTTGGACTACTCAGACTAATCCCCTATTTTTTAACCGACGGAATAAACAGGTTAATTATAATAATTGTAACAGCTTTTATGTGGGTGTGTTGTACTTTCCACATCAACAACAACAAAAAAACCTGAACTATAAAGAAGTAAACGACCTTGCCCCACATCCAGACATGTATTAGTTCAGGAAGTGGCCGCATTCCCACCGGTGATAATGGCCCAGATAAGAAAGAAGCACATTTCTATTTAAGGAAATTGTATGTAAATATGCTTTTAGGCTGACAATAATTTTAATAACAGCCTTTTTCTGCAGGCCTGGAGTCATCCATGTAGTTTGCATTGCCTTTAGATGACACTGCAGTGGAATAAAGAAGCAGCAGTTGGTGTGTTTAGAGCCACAGGTAGTAATGTGCCATAGCCTGAGAGCTTGATTTGTAGCTGAATCTGTGGACATTGTATCCATGCAAATTACACCCAAATCTGTCTGTCTATTCTGAGCTGATCTAATGGCTACGCTCGTTTCTCTTCTAAGAGGTGCTGTTTATGGGAAGCAGAGGAGGGTGTGGTAAAAGCCAGCACAAAAGTACTTCCTAAGACTTGAATGTTTGTACAGTAAACTGTGCACACAATAACTGAAGGGATCTATACAAGCTCTGGCTGCTGGATAATGTTCTGTTAACAAGCTTGATAATGTATCTATATACACTTAAGTGCCTGAATGTATTATTCATAACATTTTGCAGCGTAACTGGTGAATGTCTAGAAAACCGTCACAATTTGCATTGTTTCTTTTCTAGTTGGGAAGAAATCGGGTTGTTAAAAACGCTGGACGTGCTGCTTCGTAGACTGCATCACATCGCTCACCTCATGGTTCATGATCTTGCCGTAAGTCTCGACTAGAGACTCGGCGTAGAAAGGCGTCTCCCCGTACAGCATCTCATACATGCACACACCCAGAGACCACCAGTCACACTCCGGCCCATACTTCCCCATGCCATCCTCCATAGCCTGCAGAATCTCTGGCGAGATGTAGTCCGGGGTTCCGACTGCTACTGACGACTGCACCTGCACACAAACATGGACAAGAAAGCCCATTTCAATTACGAACCATTTTAGAACTTGAGATCCACCATAAAGCTTTAAATAACCCTAAAATTATAAAGAGACTCTGGGAACATTTTATTC
Source organism: Tachysurus fulvidraco (assembly GCF_022655615.1). Lineage (NCBI taxonomy): Eukaryota > Metazoa > Chordata > Actinopteri > Siluriformes > Bagridae > Tachysurus > Tachysurus fulvidraco. The sequence continues at coordinate 7,174,290 of NC_062533.1, forward strand.
TGAGGTTAAAAAAATAAAAAAATAAACAGATAGATAAATAAATAAAAACAGATAAATAAACAAACAAACAAATAGATAAATGCTATGAGAAAAGACAAGACAATAGTCCATTAAACATGTCTGCCTGGAGATGACTTTTCCTACTGATAAATAAATGAATAGCCAAAAACGCTCTAAGTAATAATATTGGAGATCTGAAAACACTGAAACAGGAACTGCTTCAGAGTAATAGAATAACATTTGGCTTTGCCAAAGTATAAAGAATCCATGCTGGATGATGTGTAGATAAGTTTTATGTTGGCCAAACTATCTGTGGCAGAGGATGATCGAGCACCAAGAGTGGAAGAAAAAACAACTTGCGCATGGCGGCTTCTTACAGACAATTTTATGCCTGTTGCTTCCACCATCTCCTATTTAAAAGCAATAAGACAATGAACCACATAACATAATACCACAACATTAATATATGTTTCTGTTTGATACCCAAGAGGGGTCTATGATACACAACCAAGGAAAATATTTCCCCTAGGTGAACAGCCAGCATTCCTGAGGAAAAGAACCATCCTTCCCAACACAAGTACGAACAGAGAATCCAGACGTGCATCAAAACACCCAGAGACTCACGCAGACACCATCCCAATGTGCCACAGAGAAGTGAAAATACTACTGATGCACTAATGTCTTGGCTGATAAAAGCAATTATCGGACATCGGATAAAAATTTTAAGACAGCAGGTGTTTTATGCTGATTATATCCTGACAATCAAGAATGGGTGAATAAATGTGTCGGATCATTAGTCTGCAATACGTGCGGTGAGTGAAGAAAAGGTCTTGGCTTGAATTTAACAACAATGGCGACAGAAACAGAAGCTACTTAAGCTGAAGAACAAACCTCATCCTAAACACCAACCCTTCTATAGACATGGCTTTCAGTAGCATAAAAACATTGGTACCGGTCGGCATAGAAGGTCCGTTGTGGAGGACACAGGATTTCAGCAACATATAAATATAAAATCTTACTGTTTATAACGGACACGGATACACACAGGTAGCAGAAGCGATCACCTCTTTGTCATGCTACTAACCGCTTCAGACACACTTACGTATGTCTTCAGTTTCCTTCAATGGACGGGAATCAGTGATGCAACTACATGCTGATTAAGCAAAGCCACAGTGAAAAGATAGCTTGAGGAGTTAAAGGTTAATGCAGAAGCAATCAGTACTGTTTACAACTTCATAAACAATCAGTGTAAAAGATAATCACATGACGTGCAGTGATGAAAGCTAATTGTTTTAAAGAGCCTTAATTTCTATAATCTGGGAAGCTGCACTGATAAAGTACATGAGGAAACCTCGAAACCGATTCAATCACAGCTGGTATCAACAATTCAACCTGGGACAAAGCAGCAGATCGGCACTGCTGAAATCTCTCCTGCTAATCAGGATTTCAGCCTGACACACTGATACAGCACAGTAACCACATTCTGTACCTTTAATAAGATGTTCGGACTGGATCACCATTTCTAACTAAGACGGTGAACAAAATGCTTAAACTTTTATTACTAAATTACTCAGCATTGTTTTTTTATGGGGCTGACTGACAACTTTTCGCCGCGTTTCATCTTCGGACATAAGTGATAATGATCAGATTTCATGGTCTGATATTCAAAACAAAAGAGTAAGAGCTTCTTTATTTTTTTTGACTCAGTAGTGGAAACAAAATTAGACAACAAGTCAAACCTAAAGGACACCGTTATGGCTGAGACGAGTCTCTTGGCTAGTTGGTCATCTATGAGTTGAGTGTCTGGATAAAGACTCGAAAGGACAAGATAGACAAAAAAATTCAAAATCAGCAGGTCGTCAAGGGGTATCGTGGGTAATGTTGGAAAATATTATGCAGCATGATATGCAGCATTATTTTCATTTAACAGCGCAGTCTGGAGTATGTAGTGTTCCGACTTATACCACAGCAATTATCAGGTGATTACACCAGCTAATTTATTAAAAAGCCACAAGCTGTGCTATTTTTTTTTATTTTTATAAATTATAGTTAGATTTAATGCAGTGGAACATCCAAAACTTAAGAGTATGTATTACATGAGCTGATACTACAGAAATGTGAAGTACTAGAACAAGTGCATTAGTATTAATTCATGTTATAGCCCAAAGTTTGACCAATCAGATTCAAGCCTTCAACCACGCTATGGTATAAACTTACACCAGACCAACGTTTAACAACAGTGAGGGAAAATTTTTTTTATTTTATTTCCTTTTAATTTGTGTGTTTATTGATGTGTTTTGTTTTGAAATATAGTTTTGGGTGTTGGGTGAGGAAAGGAAAATTGTAACAATAAAAAAAATAAAATAAATAAAATACGTAACAAATGTTACAGATCGCAGTAGTGATTTATAATTGCTATGTAATCTGGTTTCACAAAGAAGAGATACATAAACATAACACCATCTTGTTTGGGTTAAGTGACATCTAAAGGTTTTGTTGTAAATAATCATAAGGAGCAGGAGCATGAAGTCAGTCGCTTTATACTGTTCAGATGAGACGCCGTGGCTGTGATTTACTCACCGTCCCGTCTGGCATCATCCGGAGACAGGAACCAAAATCGGCCAGGCGAATGTGGCCGTTCATATCCAGCAGCACATTATCGGGCTTAATATCCCTGAAAAAGAAGAAGACAGATGTTTCAGCATCATAAGTGAACCTGATCTAGCCATTAAACAAGGAGAATGCTGTGATCTCAGTACTAAAGCTTTCTTCACTGGAATGTAGTGCACATGTGAAACATGACCTTGATTAAAACTGTGTAGGCAAAACAGTTAGTAAACATGTTGTAACCTACTTCCATATATTCATGGTCAGAACACATAATTTATGTATTTAAAAGGCCAATTAGTTTTTTTTTCATTACTATATTCTGTATATTGTACTGTATTCCGAACAATTCGACACACTCACAAACACTCGTTGTATACAGGTGTTCCTAATAAAGTGCTCAATGAGTGGATACAGAATATAATTTAAAACAAAATCACAAACAAACAGTAAAGAAAAAATAAATAATTAAAAAAAAAACTGTGGTCTATGCTGTGGTGCAGCTTTGTGAATTTTAAATGACCTTCATTCAGAGTTTCTATCAACACAAGACCAATTTAGGAAACTGGAATTTAAACTAAAGGGTTTTGCTAAGATTTTATATAGTTCACAAACACACATATCCCTGCTAATGACACATCTAAGACCTCTGTGGGTCCTCTAGTTGGTTTCCTGAAACATGATATCGGGTGAGGTTCATCTTTGTTTGTTGTCAGTGGTGCTAGCTATGGTGTAATCGCTGTGGGCATTTCAGGAAGCTGCACTGAGCATACGGGACCTCGTGGAGTAGGAAGGAAAAAGGGCTCAGCTGGACCGGATAGCAGTCCAATACAGGCCATGCCCACTGGTTAACACAGGAAAAGCCCTCTGCACCTCCACACATCAGTGGCCGTTTCAGTACTCTGTAGAGTAATGAACGAGCTAAGAGCGAGGACAAAAAAAAATTCCTGTGTGTATACACAGACGCACTCATTCAAACGGAGTAAACCACTAACTACCTGACTTGCTAAGCCCTTTAGTGCAAGCAAACAGGTTTTACAAGCAACTGATCTGCATCTTTACAGTATAATGTATTGCACATACACACTGACGCACATACAATACACCCAGTCACTTTCACTCTCACACACACACTTACCTGTGTACATAATTCTGCTGGTGGATCGAGTGAATGGCAAGAACCATCTCTGCCACATAGAACTTAGACATGTCCTCAGGTAACCTGTCCTCGAACTTGCTGAGTAGTGTTAGCAGATCTCCGCCCACATAGTAGTCCATCACCAGGTACTAAACAACCAGATATTGTTATTTATTTAACTGTGTGTGTGTATTAGGAGTTTAAAACCGTCTAGGCCACCGTTGAAAGCAATGGCGCCGCTGCATGAGAGTTGGTAATCATGGTTAATTGTGATTACGGTCAGACGCTCACCAGGTAATTATCATCCTGAAAGGCGTAATGCAGGGTCGTGATCCACTGGCAGTCTCCATTCACCAGAACCTCCCTCTCCTCTCTGAAACAAGCGGTCTACAAAACAACAGAGCTAGTTTACTATATACCTTTTGCAGACATGTTAGTGTTACTATAACGTGGGTGGTGCTCTGGGTTCAGGGTGGGTTTCCTGACCAGCCACCGTGACAAAAGCTCTCCTGATATGGACGCCTGAGGCTACAGTCAAAGCTCATTGTGCTGAAACTGGGTCAAGATGGAGCAGAAAAGAAAAAAGAGCCATCATCGTCATCTATAGCCACAGTGAACAGGTTTGATCTTGTCCTTGAGAAAAAGCCTTGGTTGCATTAGCACTATAAATGAAAAGAAATCTCGCTCTTTTTTTCTTTTGCGCTTCATTGTATAATCCATTTCTAAGAAGGTGTCATATGGGTCAGATTCCGTGCGAAACCATATAATGAATCGCATAAGAAAAAGTCCTATAAAAGCAACAGGGAAAAATACTTTACCTCAGCCCTCTTCAGCATCTCCCACTTGTTCAGAATTTTCATGGCGTAAATGCGCTCAGTGTTTTTCATCTTTACCACAGCAACCTAAAGCGAGAGAGAGAAAAAAGGGCCAGGGAAGGTTAGTGTATGCTTTAAAAAAAATTCAATTAGAAGGCAGCCCAGTTATAACACTAAGAATATTTCAGCATGTTTTCTCATCATTTATTCATCTTATTTACATTTGCCCTACTTGGGCAAACATCACTTGGGAAAAGTGCTACTTTCAAAAGGGTGTTTTCTTTTTTTTTTTTTTTTTTTTTTTTTAGATTCATGCTATTAACTACATGCTACTTTTTAGACTCATAGATGCTTCTGCTACAGAGAAATACAGGGGAAGGCGGTGAGCGTGAAATGGTGGGAAGCGTTTAACGTATTATAACCTGTTAAACACAGTGACGACACGAGACCTGACAATAGGACAATGGCTGCGTGTGAAGGTGGAGAACGACTTCCTCAACACAACAGCATAGTAGTGAAAGAAAGGAAGAGATGGGGAGGAGAGGAGGGCTGTTACAGATGTTGTTGGCTTGGAACGAACAGACACACCCTACATGGAGGACGGAACGTCAACGAGAGAGATTAAGAGCGTGTGCTATGAGCGACAGCGTGGTGATAACGGTCCTTCTGAAACAAAACAAACAGCTAGAGGTTGCTAAGGATATGAATTAACAACAAGAGGGAAGTGGTGTTAATTCAGCTCTAGCTCCGATGCTCTGAACCTTTAGTTTAAGTTCCAGTTTCCTAAATTGGTCTTGTGTTGATAGAAACTCTGAATGGATATTACGTTACAACTATTTATTTAGTTTGTGGAGGAAACATTTGTGTTGCAATAAGAATTTGACGACACCGTCCTTGATGGGGCCATTTATATATATTTATATAACAGAGCATACCGTAAATGATAGTGTCAAAATATCAATAGGAGGAACTACAGCATCTTCCTACAATACAAATAACTCTAAAACAATTATGTTCTTGAAATGGTAAGATGTGTGAGAGAGAGAGAGAGACACACATGCACAAAAGCACTCCAGTTCTGAAAGCATACAGCACAGAGACACAGGAACATCAACATGACTGTTGTGAACTGATTTACTAGTAGTCCATCACACTCCTGGTCTAGTGTTCCACACAGGTGGAGGAAGTGGATGATGTGGATTGTGATACTGTGTGTGTCTTAAAGGCAGAAAAAGTTTGTGGTTGCAGTTCTCTGTTCTTTTTTTCTCTGCTCAGAAGCCACATGAGTGTTTACTCTCAGTAAGCATGAGAGAAGAGACAACACACACAGTCTCTCTCTCTCTCACACACACAGTCTCTCTCTCTCTCTCACACACACACAAACAGTCTCTCTCACACAAACAGTCTCTCTCTCACGCACGCACACAAACAGTCTCTCTCACACACACACACACACAGCCTCACACACACCTGGGCAGATCACTATATGCCACCTCAACAAAAGAACACTAGGACAAACTGTGATTTGTACACTAAACACCCAGGGATCCGTTGCTCACCCACAGACAGACAAAACAGGTCGCAACACAGTAGAGGAGACGTCACAGGGAAAGCGTGTGAAAGGTGCACTTTGGTGCGCACACAATCCGCATCAGACAGACTCCGAACCACACCAGATAACTGACCTCATTACAAAAACAAAGCAAACCCAACGCTCCCTGAATTCATTTCGATTTCTCCTCCCCAAGTGTCTCCTGTCCTCTTTCCATCTCTCCTTTTTTAGACACAGATTCTGACACAGGCAGTCAGCCTGACCTGATTGGAAAGGCGGGGCGGTATGTGAAAGGAAGGGGTGTGTGTGTGTGTGTGTGTGTGTATGGGGCCAGAGTGGTGTCACGCCGCTGCATGATGGGGCAAGTCAGAGGCTTCGTGCACAGTCAGCGCCTGAGGGATCAGACGCTGCTGCTCCAGTCGACTCTGGGTCTTTTTCACTTAGGAGCAGTGTTAGCTTCTGTCCGCGTAGCACTAATAAACAAGACGAGGTAAATCTAACCAACTAAATGCAGAAGGCTGTGAAGATCCAGGTCAGTATCAGAGTCACAACAACCGTTGTGTGTGTACAGACACTAACAGCTCCATGTATGGGGCTGGGGCTCGAATGTACTTTGACCTTATTATCTAGAGAACAAGTGATTCACTGTACAAACCTGATACAAGATAAACACGCTGAAATAAATAAAGGACTGGAAGATCCTCCGTTTAGCCTGGCAGCGGAGAGAGCGTCTTCATCAAAGACAAACCCCAAATATTTGCTGTGGATTTTATTGGGGTGCAAGCTTCAAAAATGAACAGAAAACTACGAGCCAGTCAGGGTCCAAAAAATGAACAAACAATCTCGACCGCTTATCTACATTTGTATTGATTTCTGAGAGAAAAACAGTTTCAGAGCTTTTCCCAGAGATTCAGATTCACTGGAATGGGACACTCAATTCTCGCTCAAGATTCTCTGTTACGAACAAGCCGGACACGTCTGATACGGCAGTCATCGTTCAATAAATAAACAAAATAATTAAATAAATAAACTGTTAGTGTACATTATTCTTATCAACCATGCAGTGTGTTAACACGCTCTTCATGACTGCAAGATGATTCATTCACTTTAATCATGTGGCATCTGTAAATATTATCATTATTATCCTGCAATTAAAGCAATCAAAGCTGCATCATTTATTTGCACACATACTGCTGTGTGTATCCAGTGAACTGCTGTTACATTTCAGCGTGAGATTACAGGTCCATGCTTCGGATATTTCACATAAAATGTAAAAGACATCAAGATACATTAAATGGTTATTAGTGTAAAAAATGTAGTCTAATAAAAACACTCTAACCAGTGTTCATACTAGCAGGCAATCAGCTACTCGTATCACTTGTTCTCTCTCTCTCTCTATCTCGTGGACGTACACTCACTCTCCAGCAGTTTATTTGTTTCAATGCATGCTACATTATCTACATACAGCTTGAAAAGCTAAACACGTTGACACGAACGATCTCTACTACTTTACTTCCTTCCAAGCTTTTTCTTTTCAAATGTCTCGGTGTCTCACACTTGTGGGGTTAGTGGTTCAATTTCCATCTCTGCTCTGTGCATGTTCTTGTGCTTCTGGGGTTTCCTCTGGATGCACTGGTTTCCTCCCCTGACTGCATCTCTAAAGTGTGTGTGTGTGTGTGTGTGTGTGTGTGTGTGTGTGTGTGTGTGTGTGTGTGTGTGTGTGTGTGTGTGTGTGTGTGTGTGTGCGCGTGCGCGTGTATGGCTTGGCATCCTTTCTTGCACCATGAGTCCCCTGAGATAAGCTACACAGGGTCACAGCAGCCTGGAGTGCTACAAAAGATGGATGGATGGATGGATGGCTGTCCCAAACAAGGCAGGGTAAAAGGAATCACAGTTTTTTGCTACCTTATTGACACAACAAACAGCAAATGAGAACGAGTCACTGGACTGGTTTGAATACAGAATTCACACTTTTTTTCTCCCATTCAGAAAACTCGAGGTCTCTCTTGCTCTCCTCCTCCTCTCACTCTCCTCCTCCCTCTCCCTCACTCTCCGCTTCCTCTCCTCCCATCCATCTACTCCTCCCTCCCTCCCTCTCACACTCTCCTCTTCGCCCATGCATCTACTCCTCCCTATCTCGCTCACTCTCCTGTTCCTCTCCCCCATCCATCTACTCCTCTCTCTCCTCCCATCCATCTACTCCTCCCTATCTCGCTCACTCTCCTGTTCCTCTCCCCCATCCATCCTCCTCCCTCTCTCGCTCACTCTCTCTTCCTCTCCTCCCATCCATCTACTCCTCCCTCTCTCTCTTCCTCTCCTCCCATCCATCTACTCCTCCCTCTCTCTCTCTTCCTCTCCTCCCATCCATCTACTCCTCCCTCTCTCTCTCTTCCTCTCCTCCCATCCATCTACTCCTCCCTCTCTCTCTCTTCCTCTCCTCCCATCCATCTACTCCTCCCTCTCTCTCTTCTTCTTCTCCTCCCATCCATCTACTCTTCCCTCTCTCTCTTCTTCTTCTCCTCCCATCCATCTACTCTTCCCTCTCTCTCTTCTTCTTCTCCTCCCATCCATCTACTCCTCCCTCTCTCTCTTCCTCTCCTCCACCCCTTAATCATATTGTTCAGAACAAGTTACAGAGGAGGTAGAGGGACAGTTTGGCAGTTGTTAAAGAGTGTGGAACCTTGTGTACCATACAGTGAAGTCATGCAGCAGTAGTGAAGCTCGGAGTTTGACACTTGTTCATACAAGGGATACATCAGTCATGTACAGGAAATGCAGAGACCTTTCTGGAAATGCATCCTGTAGTGTTTAATCTAGAGGAAACGTCTGGGAGTGGAAATGAGTGACACGTCACTTTGCTCATTCTCTCACACAAACTCTCACACACACACACGCTGTGATTCAATCAGAAAGAAATTAAGCAGAAAGAAAGCAGAGTAAATGCTTAAATGTAAATTCCAGGTAAACAGTACTATCGCTGGTAGAAGAATAGAACTGGAGGAAACACCCACATACACAAACCCCCAACCCTCACCACCACCCCAAGGAGAATGGGATGTCAATTATTTCAAGCTTTGAGAGTGCTTTCGATCAATCAATCAAATCAATAAATAAATAAATAAATAAATAAATAAATAAATAAATAAATGTGTCATCTGAAGAAAAAAAAACCCTTAAAAAATGAAACTGTTCTTAAAAAGACAAAAATAGCCTGATTCTTTTTGATCCTTGAAATGAAATAAACCACATCCTAAACCAGGGAAAGGCCACGCGGATGAGTAACCCTGTGACGGAGAGGTGGCTAAACGGCACTTGAGAAGTGTGTGCGCTTCACAGCGTATTATCTGTGAAGGGAAACACTATTTTTGTAACAGGCTCTCCTTTGAGACGCTCTTCATTTCCTGAGCCCTTTCTGAAAGCTGTGCTATCCTGTCCTGCTTCCTGTGCCACTGCTGGCATTCGGTGCTGTGAGGTGGGAAATATCAGGGCTGCAGTGCTCCGAATAGAGTCGTTCCCCGTCTTGTCTCCGGTGTTTAACAGCGTCAGAGCTCGAGTGGTGTGTGTATATATGGTCATGTCTGTACTGTACTGTACTGCCTGTATAAGGAGATTTTATGAGAGAAACATTTGAAAGTGCTTTTAAACCATAAACACTGATAACTTGCCCTGTTTACTGGGTCACATGATATGCACGAGGATGAGCTGCGCTCAGTCAAACACGTTCTTCCGCAACAACCGTCTGATTTCAGACATAGCTTTGTGATGACCTTATGTCGGAAGAGTAACAAACAGGGAGTGGGTGTTTATAAATGCAAGAAAGAAGCTACGATATAAACTTTAGAGAATGTAAACTCAAATCCGTTTCAAATCCAATCTGACCATCACGAGGCTACACATCTGTAATGGCTTGTTTCAGTAGGATTCAATCTCATTCGACTGTTGAAGCTCAAATGCACAGCAGTGTGATGGGATGTTTTTCAAACTGTGATTTTCACGGCTGCTTAGGCAAACTTTTGGGATGAAACTGGAGAACGGTAAAAGAATTTAAATTGGCTATGCAAGAAAACATATTGAAAACATTTTTTTTAAAAGAAAAAAGCCACAGGGTCAAGCAGACCTGTTTGGCAAGGGTTTAATCTTGAAAGAAAACTGAGGCAAGTTTTAATCTGGTGTTGTACCGAAGATCTGTTTTCCTATGATTTTCAATAAGGTTCACAAAAAGGCTAATACAGAAGACACAGAAAAAAAACACAGTGGGCTGAGAAACCTGAGCTACCCCTTTTATCCATCAATCTAGTGAGAAACAGTGAGCAGGAGAGAGAGAGAGAGAGAGAGAGAGAGAGAGAGAGAGAGAGAGAGAGAGAGAGAGAGAGCATGCTTTGTGTAAACGCAGCCCCGACCCGGGGACTGTAGTAAAGGTACTGGAGCGGTACATTCCACAGTTCCACACACAAACGATCCATCTCAAACACCCAGATCTGTCCTGACCCAAAAACAGCACAGTAAGGCCAGGCCGGGCCCCTGGGGAACCGACAGGACGAAAGAGGAAGAGAACTAAGGCACAGGAGAAGGAAGAGGAGGAGGTGGTAGTGGTGGAGAGGAAGTAACAAGCTTGGGGCTGGAGATAAGAGCTTTGCAGCACCGTTAAGCCGCTTGCTGTTTCAGTGATAACTGGGTTTTTCTTGGATGTGTTTATGCCGTGTAATAGAATACTGCAGAAGTCAAAGGGGTAAAACTTCAATAGAAGCTAGAACATAAGGGAGCTTACACAACCTGACAGGAGGAAGAGTTCAGGATTGCTTACCTCTCCAAAGGCACCCCTGCCTATCACCTTGAGCATCTCGAAGTCGTCCCTGTGGAGTCGCATTTCTTTTACAGTGGTAGTGAACGGCTTCACTGCAGAGACACAGAGAAAAAAAAAAGAAAGCGTCAGGATCTTCATTAACATCATAAACAATCGTAAAGCACCGATTAGGCTTTTTCCCCAACTGCAAAAGCAATCATTACAAAGAAGCACCAGCAAGCGGTCTATGGCCATTACTAGGGCTGGGCGATAAGGCTGAAAACTGTATCACGATATCAGTGTTTCATATCGATATTTTTTATGATCCCTTTAAAATAAGGACCAGGAGAAAAATATATTACATTTAAACATTTTTATTTTAAACTTAACCTTCCTCTGATCATAATCCCCTCAGTTATTAAGACATAAATGACAACAACCAGGAAAACTCAACTAATTAAAATTATTAAACAATTATCTCAACATTTAAGGTGCAAAATGAAAGAAAATGTAAGAAATGCTTAATAAAGTATAATAAAATAGTGCAAAATGTTAAATATAAACATAGAGAAAGCTGAGAATTTAGTGCAAGTTTAGTGCTCGGAAGTTCACTAGCTGTTCACCTTCTGGGGAATACAGTGTTTTAAAATATGTGCAGTGTTTTGTAAACATAAATAAAACTGAGGTAGACTTAGATTAGGGCTGTAGCTATCAAATATTTTAGTAGTCGAGCATTCTAAGGAAAATTTCATCGATTAATCGGATAAAATGTATTTGTGCTCAATTAAAGAGCAATATTAAATATACAAGAGAAAATAAGACGGGTCTCTTAAAATGAACAATTAACTGGTTTCCTTCTTTAGAAAAACAAACTTATTTTTTAAATGCATAATATGTAATGCATACAACAATATTTTCTATCACAAATAAACATTTAGATATTACCCATTGTTTCTCTGTCTGTACTTGTACTGTGAACAATGACAAAGTAAGAATTAAGTACATTTAAGTGTCATAAATACTGGGTTTTAAATTAACCCTTTTCTGAGATGCAAAAACAAAAAAATAAATTACTTTCAAATTACTTTTTTAAAGTATCAAAACTAAGGCATACATTAAAATCAGTCAAATAAATAAATAAATAAATAATACTGCCTTTAAGTCATGCAACTTTCAGAACTAAAAGATTCTAAATCTACAGCTCAGGCATGACATAAGCCTTTACTGTCTTGTTGGAATGATTTGTGGTATTTAAGAGGCAAAAACATGGACAGGAACTTGGAACTAGAGACCATGCATGGTTTAACACAGAGTGCTTTAAGCATATAGTATAAACATGGACGACGTGCTGTTGTGGATCCAGCTCGATCTTGCAATGGACACACACCACAGCGTTTTTCTTTACTTTACATTTGAAATGATCCCAAACCTTGGACATTTTCTGTCATTTTTTCTTGTTTGTTACTTCTCTTTGCTCATTGCCATTGCTATCGTGCCCTTCCATTTGCAGCCCGCAAAAGACCGCTAACTCCTCGCATCTCCTTCCGCTTTGACGTAAGCGCGTTGTCACACGCTCACACACACAATAATTGCAGAAGAACGTGACGTGAGCTTTAAAATTAATTAAAAGAGGCTTCGAGGCAGATGGATTTGCCTTGATGAATTTTTCTAATTGAGTTACTCAACGAATCATTTCCGCCCTAACTGAGGTAATATCTGTAATATAAAAACAAACCTGATACAGTACAGTAACATTGTTTGAAATATAAAACCTGCAAAAATATGAAAAAGTAGCTGACTTTTCCTCTTTTATTTACAATTTCCTCACTCTCTGCGACGCTCATTTTCTGCTCATCAGTCGCCGGTTACTGAAGCGGAATCTAGCAGACCAGCACGAGACAACAATATGGCGCGACCAAACCTGATACTGTTACATGATTGGCTGTTAGCGTGTCGCTCCCTACGTTGCTAGGTTACCAGAGAATGATTGCCTTTGTTAATGGTTGTTAATGTTTCTTCCGATGAAGGATAAAAAATATCGAACGTTTTATGGAGCACATTTTTTATTGCTATCATTCACGTGTCTATCACGATACATATCGTTATCGTTTTATCGACCAGCCCTGGCCATTACAGAAGATCACAACATTCTCCATAATTACAGTTTTTAACAATTAACAATATGATTTTTCCTGCAATAGGATGTAAACGTTGTGAATTTTGTCCTTACACTTAAAGCGAGAAAATATGAAGCAGGGTGTACAGTATCTTTCCCCACTGTGTGGAGTAAACCGACACGTCCAGATGTTGTCTTAAACCACCTGTATCGACACCACTGCTGAGTCATGCTATTAAGTACAGCATTATGCAGTTTAGGACCCAACCTAAGCACATGATCATTATTAGACAATTATCGGGGGTAGGTTGTTAAATAATTGCCTGCTGCTGCTACAGTTGTTTACTCAGCATTACAAAACAGAGAAGAAAGAATTAAACATCTATACTAAATGTGCACATCAGTGTGTGAGGACAACGTGAAAACACTTCAGAGAGCATGGTGCTGTGGTGCGAGTTCACGAGCTCTCTGCAGGTGTCTAAGACCCATGTTGCCCAACTACATGGCAAGCTTTAGCTCACAAATGACCTAAAATACCTTTTAGAAACAATAAACACTTGCAGAGTAAAAGAATCTAAAGCTGCATCCCAAGTGACATACTACAATATGCACTTACACTACGCACTTGCATTACATACTTTATCATCTAGTGTATGTATATTGTATCAAACGGTGGCATAGGAATGCAAAGGTACAAAATGTGACGCAACTAGATTTAGTAGAATACAGTCAAGTTGTTCTCGTCTAGCATCAGTGCCTGGTAGCCCGGCCCCTCTTCTCCTACATAAGCATTTCTGCGACTGTATGAGAATGCATGAATTGTCCAACATTCCTCACTTTGATTTTTGGGTTGCTTCCACTGGCTGTACAACATCCTCTACCAGACAAGAATATTTGGTGCTACACTGCTTTCACAAAATCGAGCAAATCTCAGGGCATGATGAGTATGATGACCTATGGCTATGAATTACTACTACAGAATTGCCTCTTACTGAATGGGAATATTTTATTTAAATATTGGCCCAAGTACTTATTTTTGACTTATTTTCATTTTAATTTAAAAAAAAATCCTTTCACAAGCAGCCTTAATCAAGATTAGCATGTCAAGATATGTGAAACTGCAATTTGACAAAATGATGTGAGCATTAATTAAAATGCTTACAAAGCAAAAAATAAAAAATAAAATAAAAGCATCCTACCTACAAAAGCACAAGTCTTTTACAAGGCACAGCAGGGGGTTTGGCAGCTGCCCAAGCCGAGGCTGAGCTGGCCTGAAGCACTCGCCATATGAGGACATGTGCGGCGTCTCGTGCACAAAAGACGTTTATCACTCCTAAAGCCACTAAACTTTAAACACTGGCTCGCTTTGCCCCACAGCCTTGACCTTTTCTGGGGGATGGGCTTTTAGTGCGGCATGAAAAGAGCATCATCTGCTTTTCATGTGGAGATCCACCGCAGGAGCTGAGCACTTCGTTTTTAAGTCAGTAATCTGCGATACTGTCAGTTTTATGGTGTTTAAACACAAATATGACCCATCACAATTAGGCCAACATTTACATATCGATGCAGTCTGTAAACAGTAAAGTGAAATATAATGTTAACTGATCTGCAGCAAGCGATAAAATATACTAGCACCATGATGTTTAGTAAATTAAGGTCCTGTAGGACTGGTTGAGGCTCTCACTGATCTGGATCTCTTCACAGATAATTCAACTATTTAATATTGCTCAAAGTTTCCTAGATGTAATCTGATCATTTGCTTCACATGAAAAATGCTGCATGCCTGTTATCATCATCATCATTTGGATTGACAATGATGGTGGCAGAAATGTGTGAGAATGATAGACACCAAAAATATGAACTCATTTCCTTTAAGACACTTTGGCTGAGTAAGATCCCAAGGGGACGGAGTGTTGACTTGTTTCAGCAGCTGCTTCAGCTTCTCCAAATCAGGCCCATTCACACCAAAGCCAAATTGGTGTACACATTCATGAAAAAGTATTGACTGAAACTAGAAGAGAGGCTAAAGATGTCAAAAGAAGCACCAACACAGACCTGAGGGAAAGAACGATTCAAAGCCAACTAAAATTGGAGCTCGATTCTTAGACTGGATTATTGGAAAGATTGTAACACAGCCATCTGTCCAACAGTTAACAAAGGTCATGCAAATTATATCAAGTCATGTGACAAACATATATAATCAGCTCATGTCTGAGGACAGAAAAGTTTGATGAAGTGTGAATTTTAGTCGCAGTTGCAACAAGAAGGATGAGTCAGATGATGACAGACAACTCAGAGGTGCATCATCTTCACTGATTAATGAAGAGCCTTGCTGTTGATTAGACAGCACGTTCAATTAAAGTAAAAGTTATCCCCAGTGTCTTTGGCTTTCCTTAATTAAGATTAAATGTCAGTGAAAAAGCAAGCAAAATATTTACTTTTCCAGTCATTCAATAAACAAACCGTTCCCTCTAAAATGTTACCCATACTGCCTCGGCCCACCACAGGGACTGGACACTGGCCTGATTTGAACAAGCCCAGCTCTGAACGAATTTAGCGCTGGAGGATGGAAACGATCCAAACTGCACGCCTCTCTCGTATAAACGTTCCTGTTCAGAGCTGACGGTCTGCGTCTGGAGATGGTTACTACAGCAGAAAGAGTGAGTGAGCGCAAGAAGTAGAACCCACCTCATCCCAAAGCACACGGAGCCAAGAGAAGATTAACAAGTCAGGAAATGAGAAGGCCTTCTTTGTCCACCACAAGCCATCGGGAGGAGGAAACAGACAACTCAAACATGGACTTAAGAGAGTCCACACTGTTTTTCCTTCACCAGTGGTTCAGAATGTCAGACATACAGGGAACTGATCATGACTGGAGCTGAAATAACATTAATGGCCACGGTAGAGTCTGGAACATTTTTATGAAATTGACTGGAATTAAACTGACAAATAAGCAGACAAACAAATATTTAACCTTGTTTTCTTAGTGAAGCTATTCACTAATAGAGTTTTAAGTAGGGCATAAAAAAACAATTTTTGAACTGCTGGTTCAGTTCAGATCTACATGAGACACGATTCATTTGAAGAGATCGAAGACTGAATTATAAATCAATTCTCTTGTGCCATCCTGCATGTGTTTCTAATTTTCTGAAATTATACTGTGATCAGATCTGAAAACAGTTGGAAAAAGAACACCGTCTTATACAACATTCCAGACTGCACGCTGTACTATAATACCACAGGTGTCTATAATGCGCTTAAGTTGCGACATTTTTTTCATCTGCACTGGCGGAGAAAGGAATCGGTACAGGAACGGGATCTCAAGAGTTCAGCTACAAAACACCTAAAGTCCCCAGACACACATCAGAAACAAGGACGGTTGGTTTCGAAACTGATTAATACTGAGATACAATCAAAGCACGATATTTCTGAGATTAGTTTTGCAGATTATAATACCATGAACAAATTCTGAATGCCTAATTAACAAACATGGACTTGGGTGGTGTGTAAAGATGACAGTGGGGAGACTACACACTAAAGTTTTTCTACATGACAGTATGAAAACAAAACCTTCCCTAGCAACCACAGGTATAAACCAAACCTCCCCTTCTGTTATTCTCAGTACCAGAGTAAATGGAAGTCTGACCTTTGGGCAAGCATATTGGGCAAAGTATAATAGGACAAGAGGTCATGTCTTCTGCTTTTTCCATTCTTTCCCACATCATAATACATTTCTGTGTCTTTCCCATGCTATGGTGAATATCTACTACTGCTCTGGTCCAGGAGTCGAATAAGTAAGTATGAGCTATGGGAGAGGCCAACAGAGCTCAAGTCCCAACCCTGAGGTGGGGTAGCTAAGCTCTGAGAGTCACCGCACCTGAGCAACATGCTTGGAAGACTGGCACACCCATGTTAAGTATCACACAGTAAATGTTTTGCAGTTACAGAATAATCGGAACAGTCCTCACAGGCGTGGCTTTTATCACTCTGCTGAAAGTAAATACAGCTGATGTCACCTTTCAGAGAAATGCAAACAAAACTGAGGCTGACCAGCACCGTCGTTTGTTGATGGAATGATGACAAAACTACAGCTAGATCAATTACGAATTCCATTTTCTAGAATGACATAACTGAAGACACATTTATAGAAAAAAAAAGCAAGTTTTCAGTAAGTTTCGGGGTTTTCTAGGTATAAGTAGAAAGTAGGACTGGACTGGCAGATTTTACATTAACAGAGATGCTGGTAAGAGAAGGAAAGGAAGTAGTGGCTGATGTAAGTGCTCAGGCTGGTAGAAGAAACAGTAGGGGGTGGCTTGGCTGGTAAAAGCGTCAGGGCTCGTCACAGGGTTAATCTATTATCCTGCACCAGCTGCCACACACACATGTACACACCCACACCCTGCCCCCACCAAACTAGCCATTTACAGGCAGACCCTGGTTCTGCTTCTACCAAGTTTCCATGGTGTGCTGTGCCAGAACTGGGCAGAAAGGACCAGCCATGGTTTAAGACAAGCAAAGCTGTCGCTCTGAAACGGCAGGCTGTGCAGCAAGCCTCTGTCCTCCGAGAATTTCTTTGGGGTGGGGTGGGGGGTCCCTTAGGAGAAACCGGATAACTTTCCTCATGGATCAGCTGAGGAATGAGTCAGACATTTGAGGGAGAGAGGGTCAGGGGGAAGGCTTGTCTTTCAAGTCCTGATCTCTCGTGACACAGGACACGAGGCACAGTCCCTTGAGAAACCTTTCACCACAAATGCCATTAAAAGGCACCTAAGTCACATCCTCTTGGACAAACTGGGAACAGAATGATGATAAAAGCCTGGAAGACAAACGTAGAGCATGATACTTACTCTACAGTTACACTGTGCTTAAGACAGATCACAGTCTATTTGTCACAAATTGTATTTGAGGATGTAGCTAAGCTGTATGAGAGCTTCAAAGTAAAGAAGTGTGTATTAGGACCGAGATCCTTTGGGACCTGTGACACCCAAGAAATATGTCACGGAAGTAAAGTTACTTGTTGCTTGCTTGTGGGCCAAAGCAGGTTGTCTGATATGACTTTTGTTCTTACACAACTTTGTGTAAGCCATTTACTGCTTTACTTCATTCGTCAGTTATTGTTTTATGCTTGTCAAAGTTCAGTGTTTTACTTGAGTAAATCTTTTTATTTATCTGTTTAGAAAAATGCAGTGTGGGCGTAGGAAGGATTGGCTCTACAGGAGCTTTCAGGATCGGTCATAATTGTCTGCAAGAGCTTGTGCGATTGACCAAGAGTGTCTGCAAGAGCATGCGGGATTAGTAAAAATGATCTGCAAGAGCAGGCAGGAACAAGACTGTAAAAACTGTCTTCATGCATCTACTTTAAATCAGAACACCTTATTGGTAAAATTATTTGTCTATGATTAAAAGTAACAAAGCGTTACAATGTCGTATGACCACAGCCACAATGTATCTTTTAACTCCGTATTAGTTGCCGTAAGTATCCTCATTTAATACCCATTTCATGACCATGGACACTGGATTTAAATTGGACAAATAACTTCCAAAGATATGAACTTCTGCTTCCCCTTTCTGTGGCCTAAAATGCACAGGCATGAACCTGACAGTAAGCCCCGAAACCCACCCATTCTTATAGTCCGACTTAAATCGCTATCTAAAGCTAGACGGATGTACAGTAAAGATTTTACCACAACTGTTATATGTATAGCAAACAAATTAACATGCAAAAAAAATCCATCAAAAGGTCAAACATCTGAACCCATTGTAATGAGGCACTATATGGTAACACTTCCAAGTAGTGAATATCCTTCACTCTATAGATTTCTTGGCAGTTATGTTATTGTATTTTGATTCTTCAGTATAGCCGTAAGGTGGTATGGTGGTGTGGTGGGTAGCGCTGCTCCCTCCCAACTCCAGGCCCCATTATTCACTCCAGCCTCTCGAGTTTCCTCCTACTCTCAGTGGGTGAATTAGCTGTTGGTCTTTACTCAGTGAAAGTGCCTCATCCACAGGGCATCCATTGAGTACTTACTGAAGGGTGTGTAGAGTAGGAAAATCTCAACACAACTGAACAGATATGAAATTCTGGACTGACGTGATAGACACCATCTAAACAACAACTTAGAGAATGTAATTTGGAGGTACAAACCTCTAGTACAGATCTAGAGACGAGTGGTGCTCATGGTGAACGCACCATGTACAATGTCCTTTGTATTCCAAGTAGAAGGCAGTTAGGTTGTACCCTCAGTAGGGTGCATAAGGAGTGACATGGAATTCATGTCACCACACACACACTTGTTTTAATCAGTACAGATAACCAGAACAGTACTTTTCACACCTTGGTAATTATTCTTGACTGAACACATAGGTGATGATCAATATCGTTGGGGTTAAGGAATGGGGATTCTTATGATGTCCTATAGAATTAAATGATCCTTCCTGCTCTAACATTACCTGATAGGAGATTTCAGTGATCCATTGTAGATGTGTGGCTGAGTCATGTTTAGTCCCCATTAATCTTCCACGTGCATGCGTGACACAGAGCGATGATTTCAGCAACAATAGCAAGCAACATTTAATGTCAGATTTTCTCAAGACAAGTTCAGTGGTGTATAAGGCTTTAAAGTGATAAATACCATGAACTAATCCTACAGTGCTTGTGGTTAGGCATTTTGTCAGTTCCCTACTCATAACTTCAGTTCCTACCTGCAATCAGTTCCCATTTACTGTTTACCAACCTGGAAGAAAAAGGTCTCAGGAAACAATGTTTTCAACTTACCCTGCCATATACAAGCTCTCCTTGAATGTGAATAGAGACGGGCTCAGGAAAATAAAATTAGGAAAGAAGTAGGAGAGGAGAGTGCTCTTCCTGTAATATCTGCTGGAGTATATCTACTGTAAAACACCATCAATAAAGTAAACTAGAGCTTGATATAACAAAATAGAATGCATCATATCGTCAGCAATGTTTCTCCAATTCAAACCTGCTTCATGATAACTCTGTGGTATTACTCTCGTGGCAACATTATGGAAACATGGGAGCCCTCACAGAGAGCATTGGAAAACAGCTGCTGTGGCCCACCACATGGGAACAATGAGAACAATCACCAAAGGCATGAAAGGGTCAGTGACATTTCTTGATGGAGAACACAGCTTGGGTCAAGGGCATAGCCTCTGCAACTTTCATTACTTAGTCATGCTTTTATACCTAATGGCTCTTTCAAATGACAGGGATTTATGGCAGAGGACACATAATAGATACCACGCCCGTGTCTCTTTATGAGGGAGTTGACAAAATAAATAAATACTCACTCGAGAAGCAAACACAAGGCGCTGACATTTCTAAGTTCATGTCAATGCTGTAAACGTTGCGAAATTCTTGCAGAAATGTACAAACCATCCAACAGTCAATCTTCTTATAGTGAGGGTCAAAAAGTGTGAGGATTAGGATGCAGCACCTAATTGAGCCTGTATGGGCATGATGGGTAAAAATATGTGCGCTAGTATGAACTTGAACAGGCCGACAATTCAAACCCTGCTTTCAATCGCAATCCGAGTGCATTTAACAAAAACCTCTCCTGTTTCTGAAAAGTGAGATATTCTGTATGGTAACTTTAATATCTCTACATGGCTGTGGCTCTCTGTTGGTTGAGACGTGGGCTTTATTTGAAGTAAACTGCAAGAATACAAGCTACCAAGGTGTGTGGGGGACAGCTTAGGTCTACGAGCCAGAGCTTTCAGAGAAATATAGGCATCCTGATCAGCTAATCCGTGTCATGCCTGTGGCCTTGTGCCTAGAACCAGAGAAACAGGAGGGGAATCGAGGGGGAAGGAAAGGCCGCCTACACATGCCTTGGGTTGGGGGAGGATATTTTCAGGAATGAATGGAATTCTCTTTAGTCTTTAAGTCAGGTGACTTCTGCCTCTCAGGGACAGCAAGAACCATTTAATGTAGGATTATTATTTATTTATTTATTTATTTTAAATCATTCAAGAACGTTCATGGAGAAACAGCAAGCTTTTGACAACATGATTCCCATCTGTACTTCTGCAGGGATATGCATGAGAGAATGTGCTGTTTGTTTGAAAAGACATTCCTGA
The DNA here is from genome assembly GCF_022655615.1 of Tachysurus fulvidraco. Lineage (NCBI taxonomy): Eukaryota > Metazoa > Chordata > Actinopteri > Siluriformes > Bagridae > Tachysurus > Tachysurus fulvidraco. The sequence continues at coordinate 7,195,398 of NC_062533.1, forward strand.
CAAGCCTGGTCCTGACTCCCTATTTCCTTTACTGTTAAGGACAACACAGATGCTTTATTAGAAATAATGGCTGAGTTTACCCATCACATTCCCAAGCCTACCGTGCTGACAGGAACTTTCTGTCCAAAATGCAAGAATGTCACACTAGCACTGTTCAAATAAAGTTCAGATCTGTAACAAATTAAATTTTGTTGGTAATTTTGAACGAGAAAGACTCATTTGCTCAAAACGTTTCTTGATGCTCTGCAAATCAAAGTGAAAGTTGGGGTTGCGGGCAAAATTTCAGGATATTATTCATGAAATATTTCTCAGACAACAAGCAAACTTCCCTGGACGGCTTAATTTACATTCAGAGACTACTTGCCAGATCATACACTGCACACGAGTCAATGCAACATATGCCATATAAGAGCATTTATGAACATATGAATTGCATACTCTGAACCCCTCTGTGACAACAAACAAGAACAAAAATGAGAAACATGCAATGAATATCAGTGAAGAAATGATAAATCTGCCATCATGTGCAGCAGATCCCAAAATCCAGTTACTCATCCATCTATTTGTATGGGAATGCAAGAGCAAAATAATCAGATGACAGAAACATCTAGCATTTAGTTTCGTGTGAGAGCAGAACCTCTGTAGGCGAAAACTTGCGCCGTGTCTAGCATGGCTGAAAGATTCAGGAATCAAGACATGTGTACGGGGCATCCAGATGAATTGACAAATATTTTCAAACGAGTCATAGCGTGCTAGCTAGTGATATGGATTTGATGGCATCCATATCATGGCATTTTTTCCCAGCTTAATCTAAGCTACACATTTCCTAACACCAGCTAGCTAGCTAGCTTTGGATATATTCTCTAGTGTTAGCTACCTTTATTTGGAGGGTTTCTCTAATGACAGCCAGGCAGACTCAGGGGTGAAAAACTCATCAATCCGTTAGTTAGCTCACTAGACATATAAAACTCCTGTGCGCTGAATAGTTCCATGTGTTGTCTTGAGAGCGAGAGAGCATGTTTTGAGAGCTAGGCTATAAATGTTAGATAATGGAATGGAATAAAGTATAACGATCTAGATAGCAAGTGCACTGATAGAGACACAAAGGACTATATACACTTCTCTGACAGGGGATGATGTAGCCATGGCTATTATCTGAGGACATACACAAACCTTACTTCATCAAGAATGGTAGCATTTTCCATTCACGGCCAGCTAGTTTTCTTTCTTAGCCATGTTTGACATTGCTTCATTGTTCTTTGTTGTTATCTACCAAGAATTGAAACATAATTAGCAACCTTTTCTTTATGCGTAGCCAAGCGTTTTGCAAATAAACAGCTTCTCATCAAGCACATGGGGATGTTAGTTAGCGGTAATGCAATTCTAATAATTTCCTCTTGAAATTGAGCTATAAATATACGCCATAATGGATGTACTTCAGCTGATGACTTTTTCCATGACAATCTAACACGTTTACCAGAACATACTATTTACTTCTTTACAAAAAAGCTTCACAAGCCTCTCTGGCTACACAACAAAAGGCAGCTGGACTGCAAGTCACCATCCCACCCAAATTCAAAGTCTACTCCTATTTAAAGGGTTGGACTCTGGAAAACTTGGTCGATTAATCATCCCACACCGCAAACGATGACTTCCACCTGCTTTTTAAACACTGCTTTGTACAGACCCGGTGTTACACTGAATTAATCTGGTTTTGCAAGAAAAAGCTTGCTAGGTGCCCAGTGAGCGCCGTGCCATGCTGTCGTAGTTTTTTTTATTAACTACTACTCACATTTCTTTCTGGCTTCTTCCATAATTTGCTCCTGTTTATGGAGAGCGAAGGCGGTCAGATTCTTCCTCTGAAAAATGTTTAAACACACTGACTCGCACCAACAAAGACACCAGAGACCGTTCGTTGTTGATGAGAGCTTGGCGACTTCATCACTAGGCAACTAGATGTGGGCATGTCCAGTGATGTGCCAATGTAGAGAAAAGTTGAACTTTATACAAATACGAAGCAACCTCTAATTGGAATGAAGACAGTAGAGCGCATGTGATCCGTGACAAAGAGCACACACTGCTTCTCTTTCATCTCGTATATGTATACGATGCCTATATACACTGCTGAATTTTCTGTAGCAGCTGACACGGGAGGCGGTTTTCTCTACAACATGGCCAAGATGCAGGAATATATTTCAAGTCCATTCCTTGCCATTTTTTAATCCATGAGTCACTGCTGGGTTTTTGGAGATCTACATGTCAGGGGATCGGGTTGCTTCTGTGCGCTGCTTTTATCCTTAAACCTAAACATCTCTGTGTTGCAAAACAAGCTTAAATGTGAAGCTTGAGACATGTCCCACTGCTATTTTACTGCCATTAGGATCACAATGACCAATGACACTACGAGGAAGTCTTAAATAAGTCACTCAAATAATCTAAAAAGAGAAGATGCATCAATCTGTGATCTGCTGAAATTTCACACCACAATTCTTCAGATAAAAAAAGAATGCTGTTGATTCAGTTTAAATGCATTTTTTTTTTAAGAATACATAATTTTTTGCCCAGGGACTTTTCCAATGCTGGTTTAATATTTCATGATTACTGACATTTTCCTGATGCATAATCTTTAAATCTGCCCAATGTGCTACAAGCATATATATATATATATATATATATATATATATATATATATATATATATATATATATATATATATATATATATAAAGCTAGTGTTAGTTCTCTCAGTAGAACTAATTCCTGTGGAAAATGAGAAAATACAGAGCACCCAAGCAAGGATTCCTGCAATATTTTAGGACATTAATATCAGGTTAGTTACTCATTGAATATCTCATGTGTCTGTTTCCTAAGAACGGCAGGCTTATAAAACGTATGTGCATCAGTTTCCACTCCCTCCACGCTAGCAGGTGCTACATGTTAAAAGTCTGACAATGCAAACACGATCTGTAATGGAAAAGTAAACATTTTGAGCAAAAGAGTCTTTCCAAGCCCAGTGTGGAAATGAGGTATCTGATTCTCCACGACGATCTGATTAGCCTAATGTAATAAATCAGCCGGCTCGTGGCAGATGGGAGACGTCAGGCTGCGAAAACCGCCACAGTGGACGACCTAGCAGACATTTCCAGCGTAATGAGAGACACAGACTTTGCATTTCCTCCCTCTATGCGTAAGCTCTCACCAAACGATGAACTGAGTGTCCATTAACTGGTAGTCTAATGGTTTAAACTGCTCATGGTATGAGGACCTAGAATTAACATAACAGTTTGAAATATATTCTGTCTCTTTGCACAAAAATAAATGACAAGCTGTTAGTTATAAACCATCTTCCTTAGGAGAAGAGATTTTCCATAAAATCTCTTACATTGGTCAGTGTTGATCAAGTTATAAATTGTTAACCAGCTTGTAGCCAAAAATAAATATATCTGTTTTGTTGAGTTCTGGCCAACAACAGCATATTCCTCTGTGCATCTGAGTAATGCCATGACATTGCAGTAATATGATTTAGGGTGAGTCCAGAAGGGAAGACTACACATTTTTGCTGAGCTGCAACCAGATCCAAAATCATGAACAAGACACTTTTGTTTTTTAAATTGCAAGTAGGAAGAAATGCATTTTAAATTTTTTTTTCCATATAAAGTCAACCAAGCTGACATTTTTTAAATAGCAAGTCATTACAAAAAGCATTATTTAATAAATCACTAATCCTAGTGTGTTACTTTGGATGAGTTCTTGTGAAAGTGATGCATTATCCGTTGCATATGAAGTCCGCAGCTTTTTTACGTCGTCCTGCAGTCCGTATAGCTGTCTGTGTACGTTTCAGTCTCCAATCTAATACTAAAGCAAAAACTCTCAAGCTTGTATGAGTCTAGTGCAATTACATTAACAGCCTCCAGAGAGGTGTAAATCCAGGCCACAAGACACAGCACTTATTTCATCTGCTCCAGTGTCTGCCAGGGCGCAAAGATAAAATTAGCCAAGGAAAATAAGGGATTGTTTATTAGGCCGCGGTAAACTATGCAGCTACACGGCATATAATTGACGCTCGTGCTGCGTTTCTGCAAACTGTTTCAATTGAGGCGGTGGAACATTTGAAGCTGTGAAGGCTTTTTAGAACTCGGCATCACCCCACGTTAATGAGTGTGATTAAACCTTCATTAAGCACCCTTCACCAATAAATAAATAGATAAATAAAAATAAATAAATAAATAAATAAATGAATAAATAAATAGCAAGCAAGCCTCTACAATGTCCTTAAAAGAGCACACTAAACTTATGATGGACTCAATCTAGGGTCAGAGATCAAAGTCTTAAGAGATAAAATTTATACCCATGTTCGTTGACGAGACTTCAACAAATGGGACATGCAGTACAACTGTTATTTTGAGCATTAGTTCAATTATTAGACACATTTAAAAGAGAGATTTTTATTCCTGAACCTTTCACTGACGGGATGTTTTCACTTGACATTATTTATAACCCTAAATATTTCAGTTATTGAGGTCTGGATTAAAGCTGTTCAGCTCAAGCGACAGATCAAATAAGCAAAAAAAAAAGTACAGTATACAGTTTGTAATCTTAGACCCAATCTCAGTTTTACTGACCCTAATTTGGGCATGATTAAGTAACAGAGCATACTCTGAGAGCATACTCTGAGTGCTACAAACCCAGATAAATAATCACTTGTTAAATTCAAGTTTTAAAATAAAGATGTCCATGATAGCTTCATTTCAGTTAATGTTCAGCTACATCTTACACACCTTTCCCCACGTCTTCCTCTTGGTTAACACTAACTAGTCCTGATTCTGTACTGTGTTCATATCTGATAAGTTTCTGAGATGTATGTTTTTCACACACTACGTATTCTTTTTTTGGGTTTGGGTTTCAGTCGCTCAGTGAACAGGATCACTAACAGCTTGAGGTGGCCTTTGACAAAGTGACCAGTTTTATTGTTGCCCACTATATACTGTTAAAGCCCTGGAGTGAAGTGTTGTCTAGTTAAAGCCTTAGCAGCAGCACAGTGTGCTTGACTAGCAGTGGTTTTGATGTTTGAGGCTGGCACAGATTAACAGCGCTGATCCCATGGGGAAATGCCAGGCAGAGAGCAGCAGCACTGTTTCCTTTGCCTCCTCCCTGTTCACGCTCTTTCTCCTTCTCAAAGAATAAAAAAAGAGGCATAACCTGCTCAGCAACATGCCTTGAGTGAGCAGAGCCCGATGCTGTTTACCTGTAAATTACCACAGATATGTTCACACATTCAGCTGGTAAATAATATGCTGTATTCAGAGAGATGCTCAATGCTAGATATTATATTCATGTATGTTTCTAATTACATGCTTACATGCTAAAACACCCAATAAATATCCACTGTAGCAAACAGACAGGTCGATATATTTTCCCTTCATTGCTCAAGCCTACTTTGCTATAAGGCTTACTGGCTTAAATGCAAAAATCATCTACAGGCCAAAAGCTCTCTCTCTCTCTCTCTCTCTCTCTCTCTCTCTCTCTCTGCTTATTTCAGCAGCTCATACTGAAATCTGTAAGCATTGTGATTCTCTGAAGTGTGTCAGTAATGGGCTGATCTTACACGCTACAACTCAAAAATTTAAGCACCCCAATATTACAATCATAAGTGGCAAATGTGCAAGCATCAATGTGATGCTCATATTATTGGTGCTGTTTTAAAGGGATGTGTAAGTTGCAATGCTTTTTATAGAAATGGTTGTTTAATGGAGCAGATTCTCAAAGCTAAGTCTGTAAGTGTTTGTGCTGCATAGCGTGTGGGAAATAAACCAATTAACAAGAATACAGTTTGCATCACTGCTTTCTCGAACACAAACAAAATACAAGCAGGTTTGATCGATTATTCTTAGGAGTTCATAAAAACTGGAATAAGAGGATGTTTATTAACATCGGGCATCACACTTCATCTTCTCTGTCATTGGTTTCAAACCCTGCTCCTGGACATTTTAGTGCTTTCCCTGCTCTAACACACCCACTACAACTCTGATTAGGTCAATCAAGGAGTCATGAAAAGAGTAATAATCAGGACAGGGAGTAATCAAAGAGCAAGGTTTCTGATCCTGTTTAATGAATCTCTGGTGTCCTAAATTTTTTTAAGCAATCAGAACTACTGGCAGTAAGTGAATGAGCCTGCAGCAGGGTAAGCAGGCGTGGACACACACACAGAGGGACACAGACTGACTTCCTGGATCCTGAGTCACACTCTGAGCTCTCTGTAAGCACCAGGGATGCAGTGTGTTGCCTGTTGGCGATGGGTTCCTCAAGGACACCGGAGATCTTTTCTGGAGCAGAGACACTAGGGTGTAATCTCATTACTGACAATAATGAAACACTGAGTAGAGAATCCTCTCATTGTGCTTGCTGCCCCATTCAGACATGTACCTGCCCTGGGTAAAGTCTAAAGCGGACTTTGACTAAGTGTATAAAAAAACAGGAGAGCTCAGAGCAAGCAGTCGTGATTTTGGCCAAAATAACAATAAACTGGAGGAACAGGAACAGCATTAGTGTGGTGCTGGGAACTATTTAACTATTCACTAAGCCACAATCTATTTATACATTCCTACATGATGTATTGTTTTAAGAGGGTGGATTTTGATCGACCTCGAACAGGAAGTGGTCATCGGTGTGTGAGTCAGCGATGTATCGAATTCTCCTGACATTAAGGCACCAGTTTAAAAGGAACGTAAGCAGAGATAAGCCAAGATGATTAGTAATGTAACAGTAACATTGTAGAGAAGTAAACATAATGAACAGATTGAGGATAAAGGATGAAGCAGGTCAAGGAGGAGGAGGATTGTAAGAGAACACTGGAAGATGTAATAAGCATCATGACAGCACCTTGGCTGCATGTTGAGGTCTATAGGGCTTACAGTGTTAATCAGGAATCAAACAGGATTCACACATCACCACTTACCCCATTCTAAAAACTCGGTCACGTGTTTTTCCCGTTTCAACGGTGAACTGCTGCATTCGTTGAATAAACACACGAGAATATCCAGAAGCGTCTCAACACTCAGGGAGCTCGGGGTCTTCTGACGGCCATCCAGCAGCAACTGCTCCAACTTCTTAAGACGCACCTTCGCCGACATTTTTATATCAGCGGCCTGACCACTCTTCCTAACGGCAGGACAAAAAATCTCTAATAGCGTCAATAAAAAAAGCCTTAACGTGAAGGTTTTACAGCGACTAAGGCGAGAAAATCCTGAGCGACAGGAAAAATAAATCTGTTGGGCCGAGGTGGAGCACTGAAAGTCCCAGACTCCAACTTGCTAGCTAGCCATTCAGCTAGCTAGCTAGCTAGCAAAACAAGCCTAACATTATGTTCGGCTCGCTAAAACGACGCACGAATCGGTTCAGTCCAATCCAGCGCTTATTCCCGATCCGACACCGTTTCACGCACCAGGCCCTGAGGCTTCCATTATCGCCGAGGCTAACGTTAATCCCGACAGTTTTCACTGTGAAAGAAACAGGGATGGGATTTTATATCCCGTCGAATATCAGCTTGGCCGGACGTCCATATTCTGTCCCGTGAATATCCCGAAAATTAGTTTCTCTAAATAAAAAGAAACTTCCCGGGCATTAGGAGCGGTGTTCTTCTCTTTTTCCTTTTGTTATTTGAGACAGTAATTCTCCCAGCGTTAGCCGGTGAGCTTGTCTGTGTCCAGCTTCGCCTTGCTCGCTCTCTCTCCCAGTAAAGAATCCAGACCCGGGACACCGGAGCTCCACCCACCCCATACCGGAAAAGCCAAGCAGATGTGACGTCATTGTTTGAGTGACACATACTGGGATCCGACTAGCACTGACCTCATCACCAGTAAGCTCCCTATGTTCTACCATGCATTTCTGTCATCCTCTCAGAAATCACCTGTGTGTCATGTATGGCTTTTATGCAAAGGTAAACAAAATGTCTTTGGATATATTTCCAAGGTAATGAATTAATAAATATATATATATATATATATATATATATATATATATATAATATATATATATATATATATATATATATATATATATATAAGAATAAATGTATATCTTATATATATATATATATATATATATATATATATATATATATAAAGTAGCATGTAATTAGTGTATATATATATATAAGAATAAATGTATATAAGAATAAATGTATATCTTATATTTATATATATATATCTATATATATATATATATATATATATATATATATATATAAAGCAGCATGTAATTAGTATATATATATATATATATATATATATATATATATATATATATATATATATATTTATTTATTTATTTATTTATTTATTTATTAATTCATTACCTTGGAAATATATCCAAAGACATTTTGTTTACCTTTGCATAAAAGCCATACATGACACATGACACAAGATATACCTTTATTCTTCCCACAATGAGGAAATTTCTCCATTACAGCAGCAGCAAAGGGAAAGAAATGCAAATATATAAGTTTGAGTGACGTGACATACAGCATACGTTGACCCATACTCAGAATTTGTTCTCTGCATTTAAACCATCCAAAGTACACACACAGAGCAGTGGCCAGCCATTTTGGGTTACGAATCAGACTCTCTAACCATTAGGCCACGACTGTCCCCAATAAAAGAATAGAGACATAATATAATATACAGTATGTACACAACATAATGTATAAATACAGAGAAGAAGAAAAAAGACAACGAGTACATAGTTACACTAACAGACATATTGCACACAGGTAATATTGCACGTTTTTAAAATTTCTGTTATTGCACATGTATTGTTTAAATACTTTGTTATTATTATTATTATTATTGCAGTTAAACAGTAATCCAGTGTGTAATTATGGTGACTGGTTCACTGGGAGCAGCTTTGATTGTAAAGTCTAACAGTTTAATAGCGGCAGGGAGAAAAGACCGTCTGTATCAGAGATGAAACCATTACGCACATACATATATACATACTGTAAATGTTTACACACCCTTGGGACAGTACATCTAATATGTCAGACAGAGAGAAGGCTGTATCTAATCCATTAATAATCTAATCTAATCCATAAAGGGGTGGCCTCGAACCGAAAAGGGTCTTGTTCAAGGTTTGAGTGATCATGGCATCTCCAGCATCTCGTCCATCATTTACATATATTGGGGTCCAAAAGTCAGTGACCACTAATGAAATGGATACAACACTTTTCTTAGAATTTCTTATTTTTGGGAATGTTCTGCCTTTTTTTTCTGTGCACTTGAGCTGGCATACACTCCTCAAGTCAGTACGTCAGAGTGTCGTCTGAATGCACACCTCACCTGAAACATGGGCCGAAGCTGATTTTTTTTTACAAAGCAGCTAACACAGTGATCACACAAGATATCTAACATAGAATTTCTTTGCTTTGAAACTTTCTAAAGTCTTAAACCTTTTGTTATTTCCAATTTTAAATGAAAAAGATAAACCAAAACTTTCAATGAGGTCTTTTACTCTGAATGGCTCAGGTGTGTCCTGTTTCAGCTTTAAACTGCTTGGGAGAAAAAGTGTCTCCAAAATTAAGAAAATAACTGTTAATGCTGGTGTGAGGATTTTGCAAACAAACAAGGCATATTAAACACATTTGTGGAGGTCACTGAGCACCTTACTTAAATATTAATCTGTATATAATGTACACTGAATTTATTATCTGTAAGGGAGACGTAAAAGTAAGAATTTCATTGTATGGTCTAAACCATTGTGTTTTCACTGTGCACATGACAATAAACCTCTTGAATCTTTTTGCCAGATTGTTTTGGTTGTTTAATTCAACTAGGGTATATTTATTGCTCTACAAGGTAAAGGTGCTAATTACTAAGCTCCAGTGTACCTTAGATCAGCAATGAGCACCATCACTATATTATATTCAGTTACAGCATTTGGGACACACCCTTTATCCAGAGTGACTTGGATTTATCATACAGATCAGCAGTTGAGGGTTAAGGGCCTTGCTCCTTGGTGGCAGCTGGATGGTGCTGGGATTTGAACTTCTACCCTGTTTTATCGTTTGAGCTATCATTACCAAAATTGGTCCTCTCGCTGTGAGCAGGGTTCGAACCTACGCGGGGAGACCCCATTGGATTTCAAATCCAACGCCTTAACCACTCGGCCATCACAGCAGGCACAGCTTTTACCAAGTATCTCAATCACCCCACATTCTTTGTATAGACAGTAATTGGTTCGTGAACAAGGAAATCTGACCAGAAGATAATCAAGGTTATTGCAGAATAAAAAATGAATCCAATCCTACAAGCCTTGCTGCAGTCTATGCGGTGAATGCCTTCATGAGCCAAAGAGAACTGTTTGAGGATATCGTCCTCTACTGGTAAGACATGGATTTGGAATTTTCACCAGCATTTCATTGCATTACCACTTCATCACTCTCACTATAAAAAAAAACAAACCTGACCCTATCTCACAACAGAAGATATATTATATTTTAAATCGAAGTCATGCAGAGTAAGGTGGCAGTTGTTCAAACTGCATTGGATTTAGAAGTCAATTCAATTAAAATTTATTTGTATAGCACTTTTAATAATGGAAATTGTCTCAAAGCAGCTTTACATAAGAAGTATTTAAAAAGTACAAAAAGTTTAATATTATACAAAGAATACTATCATATGAAAATTCAAGATTAACATTAGACATATTTAATTGTGTTTGTATTTATCCCAATGAGCAAGCCTGAGGCACGTGAGGTGACTGTGGTGAGGAAAAACTCCCTTGGAAGTGGAAGAAACCTTGAGAGGAACCAGACTCAAAAGGGAACAATTCCTCATTCGGGTGACACTGGATGGTGTGATTATAAATTGTTCTAAACACCAAAGAGTGATATTATGAATAATGACCCTTCTACAGTCAGATACAGTCTAATTGTGCATTGATTATGAGGTTGTTATCCTCAAAGACCACATGGAGTTGGCATCTTCTCTTTGAGTCACTAGGAAACATTTGACTCTGCTATTTACAGCAAGATTTGTTTATTCCGCCTTGCTAAATAGGTTTCACATCTTCTCTAATCTAATTAATGGGCAACATGGAAGAAAATTCTTTTATACTCCCAGCTCCTCTCATCTCTTTAAAATCTGGGGGATAGCAGGATAAAAATGGAGCACATGATCATTAATGTATTAATCGTCACACCTCAGCATTTGCAGAGATCCTTAAATCAGTGCAAAACCTCAACAGTCTCTGCTCCTAAATGATAAGGATTTAACTCACTGAAAGCTGGCATTGCAGAAAAAAGCTTCATGTTTTTTTTGTAAATGTCTGTGCACCAGAGGGAGCACTAGACCTGTGCAGTCAGTTTTAATGCCACTCTAGTTACACGTTTGATTAAAATTGGATGGGGAACAGAAAATACCTCATTTCTGTAGGACGCACAAAAATTCAGATGAGTCTGAATAGTCAGGAATTAGTCATTCATATTAGAAGCACTTTGGTAAAAAAAAATCTTCTCTAAACCCTTGACAGAAAACATACTGCTGGAATAAAGGGCAAAGTCACACCTGTAGACTGAGGCACATTAACATATTAACAGCAGTGTGTGTGTGTGCGTGTGCGTGTGTGTGTGTGTGTGTGTGTGTGTGTGTGTGTGTGTGTGTGTGTGTGTGTGTGTGTGTGTGTGTGTGTGTGTGTGTGCGTGCGTGTGCGTGTGTGTGTGCGTGTGTGTGTGTGTGTGTGTGTGTGTGTGTGTGTGTGTGCAGGGATGACCTTTTTGTCAACGTTTTAGTTCCGCTCTAAGCTCTGATGAATCAAATCATCATTAAAGCCATTTCTGACAACCTTGCTTCATTTATTTTTCGAAACCTGTTATCAGCTTAACAAAATTATAGATTATAATCTCTCCTGTCCCTGGTTCTCTGTGTGTAGAAATGCAAACAATATGTCACATTATATCCTTAACTCATAGTTCAGCAAGTGAATCATGCAGAATCATTAATGTGGTCTTATCTGATGACATTCATACAGTAGAACTGTGTTTATTTGCAATTTGCAAATGTGTGCAGGAATTCTTTATTCGATAACCTTTTTTTCACACAGATCCATTGTTCTGTCAATCAGCTGTTTGGAGTCAGCATGTCTCCTGTCATTGCATGCAACATCTGGGTATTCACATGAGGTTTATTTGTTTATATATATATTTATTTATTTACTTATTTATTTTAATAGTGACCCACTTACAATGAAATCTTTATACATGCTGCCTGAATGAAAGTGACGCATTGTGGAAGGAGGTAAATTGCAGTATATCTTTGTCAGACAATGTCTGAAATCTTTGCCATATTAGGGCTGAAACTTAAACCCTCCCCCCTTATAAATGCATACCTCTACACCAATAACGCTAAAATGTAATGGAAAAGGAGCTGGGAACACCAGTGTGGAAAATGGAATGGTCATTACATATGTCTGTGTCTAGCATGTATTATGTAGGGCAGCTGCACTAAAATGACAGCTTGTGTTTAAAGATTTACAAGCTTAGGGTTGTGTGTGTGTCAACACACCTTTCCTAGCAGCGACTGAGACATTGGAAAAAGTGTATATGCTGACACAGTTTTCCATTTGGTAGAGCAGAGGTGAGACGATCACCACCCAGGGCTATGAATGGAAGCATCTCCTTTCTCTGGTTAGCTACTCTCCACAACACCAAGGCTGAATCTGTGGGAACGTGAGATGCTATGGCGTGACACTGACCCTGACATTTCACCTCTTGCCCTGGTTTTGACTGCGTGTGATCTTAGTGTGTAATGTGAGAAGTGCCACCGTCTATGTGTGTGGCAGAGACAGCATGGTGTCAGCTTGGCATGTCTTGGGGTATGTTAGCACACACAACCAACAGGTAAGTTCAAAAGGACTGCAAAGCTTCATGTGTCCTTGTTTTTGTTCAGGGTTTCAGTCTGTGTTTTTATTAATCTGTATTTCATGAATTTTACATAAATAGGTTTGCTCTCGACTTAACCAGATTATACCAGTTTAGTCCCTTTTCTCACCATCATCCAGACACCAGGAAAATCCAGACACAACAATATCATCTCTATTCTCATATATACATGCTTGTCTTGTAGGAGAAATTTGCTGCACTTAATAAAATAGTAATCAGCACTTTTACAGTCTTACCTGTCAACCAGACGGTCTCATCCAGTAACATGATCAATAATAGTTTATTAAGAATTTATATCCCATTTAATTAAAAATACATGAATGAGAATAAATTGTCCTTGTACAGCAAATTCCTGTGTTGTATTAACTCTTGAAAGGTTCGTTGATATCTGATGAACTTTTTACTAGTTCACTCACGTACAGGAAATCGATTTATCGGATGTTTTCAATCAGTTCAAGCATAATAATTATTTTATCGCTGCAAGTCTGATATAAAGTTAGCCATGACACTGTTGGGTTTCAGTGTGAGATGTTTTTAACTCTGTTCAGATAACCTTACTCAGAATTTTTTTTCTTATGAAGCACTTGGGGCATCTCAGAGAGCAGAAATTGGTTAGATATCACCATTTACTTTGAAAATATGAACAGTTGTTCAACACTTATTCACAATATCCTCATACTGAATCCCCAACACTTATTCACCATATCCTCATACTGAATCCCCAACACCTAGTCACAATATCCTCATACTGAATCCCCAACACTTATTCACTATATCCTCATACTGAATCCCCAACACGTATTCACAATATCCTCATACTGAATCCCCAACACTTATTCACTATATCCTCATACTGAATCCCCAACACTTATTCACTATATCCTCATACTGAATCCCCAACACGTATTCACAATATCCTCATACTGAATCCCCAACACCTAGTCACAATATCCTCATACTGAATCCCCAACACTTATTGACTATATCCTCATACTGAATCCCCAACACTTATTCACAATATCCTCATACTGAATCCCCAACACTTATTCACTAAATCCTCATACTGAATCCCCAACACTTATTCACTATATCCTCATACCGAATCCCCAACACTTATTCAATATATCCTCATAGTGAAACATCCTTTAAACCCACTCAGTAGTGTTTGCTTTTATAGTACACATTTATAGAAAAGTAATGATTTATAATCCCTCAATCCTTTCACTATTCTTACTTAACTCATTTTTCGTAAAAGTAGTGTGTTTTCATAAAAGTAAATGCCCACGTAAGCCAAACACAAACTAAAATGTATGCAATTACAAAGGTTTAATAAATGCTGGTAATCTTTTTTGTCAGGTTAATGAATGCCAAACACGTGTAAATTACAGGCTGTGTGCACAGGAGGTCTGATTTGATCTTGGTGACGCCCAAAAAACTCATAAAAGTCAAAAGTCACTGAGCTAAAATGATGAACAAACAGCAAAAGGTTTCTCAAAGATACAGGGGAAGTTATTTTCGACTCATTTCTATACCAGTTTATATGGCAGTTTTGGTCATTATGGATCTAAATCAACATTCTGATTTTTTAAAAAGCTGCATATTGACAATATAGCAAGAGCTATGATAGCAATGATATGGAGGAGAGAGAGAGAGAGAGAGAGAGAGAGAGAGAGAGAGAGAGAGAAAGGGAGAGAGAGAGAAAGAGAGAGAGAAAGGGGAAGAGAGAGAGAGAAAATATAGAGATAGTGGGAGAGATAGATGACTCTATACTTACGCCGTAATAGGTCTCTAGCGCTCTCTCTCATCGCAACTTCGCTTCAGCTATACTCTCCTTTTTTTCTCTCTCTCTCTCTCTTCGCTCTCTCTCTCTCCCTTTTCCCTTGCTCCTTCGCTCTCTCTCTCTCCACTGTGAGAGAGAGAGAAGGAAACCCTGATCGACATGTCTCCTATCCAGATTTAATTTCCCTCCCCTTTACACTACACACACACACACACACACACACACACACACACACACACACACACACACACACACATGGACGCAGGCTCGCGCACGCCTCCTGTCATTCTGTAATCGCAGACACTCGCAGACGCTCGGGATCTGTGCTCCTCTATGTGAAGTTTGCACACACGACCGGAGAAGACAAAATAAAACCCTCCTTTTTCATCCCTATCAGGCGATTAACATCAGTCTGCTGAGCAGGCTCGGAGAAACGAGGTCACTTTTACAGTTTTTCAGCTGCACACCACACAGGTAAGTCGTTTCTAACAAATACAGACCAGTCTACATGCTGTATAATGCTCAGGAATACTCATCTTTTATATGCACCACATTTTCACTCACTGAAATGTGAAGAATAATAACTGTCTTTTTTTTTTGTAATGTAATTTCTACATTTCTTGCATGTTATCATACATTTGATTGACATACAGATTGACAAAGTCTGGGGAGGGAAATATTTCTCAGAGTAAATTGTCTTTAATAAATACCCAGAAGAAGAAGAAGAAGAAGAAGAAGAAGAAGAAGAAGAAGAAGAAGAAGAAGAAGAAGAAGAAGAAGAAGAAGAAGAAGAAATTAAATTAAAGAAGAAGAAATTAAGTAATGCTACTTGATTTGCAATCTTAGTTTGAACATGTACAGCTTCAGTTATCAGACATTTTGGTGATGATTATGTTATTAAAATTTTTTCCAGTCTTAAATAATCCAAAAACATTTTTCATAAATTACTTTTAGACCACGGTGCAACGCTTCATATAGGCTAAAATAAGCATTTGACTGCATTGTTAGCCTTCCATATGATTAAAGCCTGATCTTGAATGTAACTCCTTTAGATGTTATTCATTACAGCCACGCGCTCAGCTAATTGTGTGTCCATTAAACTTGCAGTGTGTTGCATACATCACACTGCTCACAGGTGTTTTTGCCAGATATCTTCTGCCTTTAAATGAGCCATTTTGCGAACGATCAATTTTATGCTGAAAAATAATTTTCAAAACAGATTTCTTAAATGGGTTCTCATCCGCATGCTAAATTTCCAACATCTTCAAAACATCACCTCTGTATTTCCTCATTGACGTAACAAGCTGTGCTCGTCGTTGTTTGACTAAACTTGTAGTTTGCTCGGATTTCTGCGCCTACATATTGCGTCATCCGAAGATTCTTATAATTACACAATTCACTTGTGTTAAATTGTTCCATTTGCTTTAATCGTAGTTGCCTCAATTATTTGTATTGTCACCTGGGATGAGCAAAGATAATGCTTAGTAATCTGAGGGACATGTTGTCCATATTACTCATTGGTTGATGACAGCAGCAAGGCAAGTCAGACCAGTATCCATCATTTCCCTGCATTTGAATAAGATTTTCCATACAGCTGGGAGGGGGTGAACTCTGTCCTTGCACCCAGTGACGTTAAATTATTCAGGAACCATCTCTATTTTTTGCCTACCAACCGCCGAGCCTTGCTCAGCAACACCTCAGGGCACCATTAATTGAAAGAAAACTAGTCTGTTTGTGGAAATCATTCATTTCCTCTTTATTGTCCGTGTGTCGCCTTCCACCAGTCAAATCTTCTAGTAATAAGATCTTATGAATCAGATCACATTCACAAAGATTGATGTTGAAACTGATTGATGTAGACAGAATCCTACATGTAGACACAGTGAATCTCTGAATAAGCTACACAGTGTGTTTAGGGGTGACCCTCTGAAAATATTTTGGTGACAAAATGAAAGCTTTGTGTGGCGGTGCACAGATGCAGCCTTTGACTGTTTCTTTGTTTTGCTATAAATGGCACCAAACACATGCATGATGCTTTGATCCCTCACTCAAGCCCTCTTTGTCTTTGCCGAGCAAATTTACCAATGGAAACGCTTGTATGATAACAAGGGTGCCCACAGACAGCGCAGCATTTGTAAGTGTTGTGTAGGCCAGTGTGATCATAGTAACAAGCATGAATAATCAGTCCTTTCTCAACCAACTTCAGAGAGAGAGAGATAAAGTGAGAGAGTGAGAGAGAGAGTGAGAGAGAGAGATAAAGAGAGAGAGATAAAGAGAGAAAGAGACAGAGAGAGAGACAGAGAGAGAGAGCAAGAGACATAGAAAGAGAGACAGAGAGAAAGACAGAGAGAGAAAGTTAGATTGACAGAGAGAGAGAGTTAGAGAGAGATGCAGAGAGAAAGTTAGAGAGAGAGACAGAGAGAGAGACAGAGAGAGAGAAAGTTAGAGGGGGGGGGATCGTACGTCTGTTTAGGATGTACAGCAAAGGGTTATAAGTCATTTGGAAGCTGGGATAGAGGAGGCTTGTTCTCCTGGAAAACTTTAGATGTTTAAACATTCACAGTGGTAGATCATTTCACGTAGCACAGCTTGCACCGCAACATGTTAAGTGTAAATGGACAGAAATTGACGTTGCAGCACAAATGTTGTTCTGACTCATTGGAAACATTTCAAATACCATGATTAAATTTCAATTACATGTCTTTATCTGTCTCCCATTCCTGTCTTTCCCCTCTTCCCTTCCAGAAGTTTCATCACTTACCCAGGACACTACGTACAGTTAAAATCGTTCACTGGTTTAAACAATGAATAATAGAACAAACATTGCAACTACTTGCAATGTCCCAGCTTTGTTCTGTGGAAATATCCTGATGACTTTAAGGTCATAGGCAGCGTTTTTGTGGTCCTTTAATCTTGTTTGCTTTATATTACTGCTCCTTTACTCTTCTCTTTCATCTACCCACACACATCAACCCCCCTCACTTTCCCCGAAATATCACTCTGTCTTTGAGTAAACTGAGTTATATTGACACCTGTATCACAGAAGATAAGCCACAATGGTGCTATTAGGATAAGAGTTTCTCAAACGAGAATCTGCTCAAGTTGAACTTATCTCCTGCACTACCGTTGTTTCACCTGTCACCTGTAAAATGTAAGCGCTTATGGGCTTAGGACATCAAAGCTCATGTCATGTATCTTCAGACTTCTTCTCGTATCTCTTTATGGGTTAGACGTAAGAGAGTGATGTTATCCGTAATCAGCTGCAGGCAGATTAGTGTGCTATAGAGCGGCAGTTTGTTTAGAACCGAGATTTGGCCTTAATAGTCATGATGCTTCCAGTTGTGTGATATGTAAGGAATAAAAACCTGACAGAACACGTTGTTATGCTGTTAAAATAATCCATGACTTTTTTTTTTTGGTTTACGTAGCTGGACGTGAAGCATCATCATACATCATATTACATTATATTAAATTATATGTGTTTTATACCTCTTACACCACAATGATTTACCAACAAGTTTCTAATCATTTATACTTTAATTTAAGGTTGTGGAAATTTGTTTCTGTTATTACTTTAGTAATGAAAGATATAAAGAGTTGCTCCAACCGCCTCTGTTATACATCTCGTCATGTTACAAAGCACAAACTACTCTGTTCTTTTATGTGGTGGAAAATTTTCCGACTGTTACAAATCTCTGACAATCGAAACCCTTCATATAAATGAGAAATAAACGCTTGCTAAAAGAAAACGTCTCCCTGTCAACAAATAACATCACCTATTTAATTTATATAGATGCACATCCACTATAAAAAAAAAACCCTGTGAATGAGCTGCTTCTGTTGGAAAAAATAAATAGCTAATGGAAATAGAATATATAATCCAATTATTTAAATTATAGCTGGAATGATTATTGAAGCTCCTTTTAATCACTTTCTGACCAATCAGAACTCAACAACATGGTATAATGCATTTTATATAGTGGTATAGAAGTATAATAATGTTGTTACTAAAAAAATTGTTTCTCTGCAATTTGGCTCAAAACCTCAAAAAACGTTTTTGTCAACGGATAAAGCCTACAATCTGGAATAAAGTCAACAATTCCAGTCTTTGACTTTTTTTTTTTTAGATAAAAATGTTTCAGACTGACAGGAAGTAGATAAAACGTAGATAAAATGAGACTGTCCGAATATTCTGTTACTTGTTCAGCTTATTAATACGTATAATACATTTATTCACCATAGTACTGTTGTAGTGGAATATACAGGACATCACTTCTACTAAGAAGAATGCAGATTAGGCTGAACAGATACGATATTAACAGGTCCATGATGCATAACCCATGAAATGATTCGGAAATAGAAACTGAAATAGTGTGTGTTGTTTTTCTAGCACAAAAATAAGAGTACGTAATCAGCAAAATGTATAATTTCTCATTTAAATCATCTATGGCTTTTCAAAACTTTTATGATACTATTCTAAAGGATCAGTCTAAGTATGCTACTGCTAATAGCATAATATTCCTTTAGATTAAAGATACAACACATTAGACTGTACAACACCTCTCAGGTGGCAGGGTGGAAACATACAAACTGAGGCGTGACAGTATGGTTTTTATCTGTATTTCCTTTTCATCTGTACTTACTTGTTGTCAGGACTTTTGATTGACTTTTGTTTTTGTTTTTGGTTACTCTCTGCCGGACATTAGTGGGCATTCCGGCAGTGTGTTTTGTGTCACGTGTTAGACCTGTTCGTAATAGACACAACGCAGGGGAAATAAATAGACATAATAATGAGTCCATTACAAACAGGTGAGTGTGAGTCCTTTACGAAAAGGTGTGACACATGACACAAAACACAACACCGGAACTCCCCCTAATGTCTGGCAGAGAATGTCCAAGCAAAAGTCCTGACACTTGTAGTTGATGATAATAGACTGCTACTTACTGCTAAATTTCTTTTTTTACGTGTTAACACATTTTATTTATATAATTATTTCTATATTACGTATACATACTGTATATTCTTACATGTACTTTATATATATCTGCAACTACACATTTTTGAGTTTTAATTTTACATTTTTAGATTATTTAAAACACATTTTTTTTTACCCCATTTGCATGTTTGGGGGGCATGTGGAGGAATCCTGTTTCTCTGCATGTTGTTACTGGATGCATGAATTTCATTTGGGATCAATAAAGTATCTATCTATCTATCTATCGATCTATCTATCTATCTATCTATCTATCTATCTATCTATCTATCTATCTATCTATCTATCTATCTATCTATCTAGTCTTTGTCTTTATACCTAGGTAAAAACGTTAAAAAAAATGCAATATCTGGATTATATTCCACAAGATTGCGCTAAGAGTTGTTATAAGATATTGTGCAATCGTTGGTCAGGGAAACATATGAGGGTCCAGGAGCCATTAAGGGAAAATTCCTTTATTTGACTGTAGCTACAGTGCATGAGTCATCAATTCAACCAGAGAGATGCTCAGGTCATACAATACAGCACCTTAATGAAAAGCTTTTTATAATGCTTTAGAAAGTGTTTTTCAGTTTATATTAGTGCTGCCAGTAAAAGCATTTAACCATTAAGCATGAAGAGTAAGCCAAACTAATTCTATACTACCCTGTCTTTTCAGTGTGTGTACAGTATGTGTGTGTGTGTGTGTGTGTGTGTGTGTGTGTGTGTGTGTGTGTGTGTGTGTGTGTGTGTGTGTGTGTGCCACAGGACACACTTGCAAATGTCTTTTCTGACTATGTGGGTCAGTAAAAGCATTGAGGAACCAATCACATGCACAATTCATCACCACATTTTCCATATCTAATGCAGCAGGTCTCATAATCATGGGACAAACATCAGTATCGTGTGATGTGATGGAATCTTGTGATGTAATGTGACGTGAATCCTGAAGATGTGTCATTGTTATATTGCTTATATTTGCATGAATACATGCATTTTTAACGTGCTTGTGTTCAATGTTAGATAATGACTTTTTTAAGGGATATTTAGGACAGTGCCACATGGGATTCACTCTGCAAAACAACAGCATAGAGTTTAATTCCATGCCAAACTCAGGGAGGTAATTTCATTACAATTTATTTTCATATATTAATTCATATGGATCGGATGTTAAGATAAGCTAGAATTGTTATACTAACATTCACAAATGGGTGTCATTTAAAATGTCATTTGATATTCATAGAAATATTATTATATTCTATGTCACAGTCTGGATTCAGAAAACAGATAATCCTAGTTATTTTTAAAGGGTGTATTTAGGAGTTGTTTCTCAAAAAGTTCAGAGATAAAGTCGATAAGTCAAGTTGGCCTCGTTATTTGCTCTGATTTCTCATGCTGAGATGAAAATATCTTCTTTTCTGATTTTTTCATTTTTACTATAACTAGATTTGAAATATTTTCTCTCAGGCCAGGGCTGGATTCTGTAACTTTCACTAGCCTTGATAATATATGAATGTAATATCAATCTCTTATGATTGATATGCTGATCTGAATCGGCAGCAGCCAAAAGGGGGCAATGCCAAGTCTGGCTTGGTTTGAAGGCTGATGAAGGAGGGACAGATTTTTTCAGGCTAGAGTGATTAATTTAGAAAGGAGAGAAGAGCTCAGCTGTTAGTCCAGGTGGATTGTCAGAACCTGGCTCTACCTCATTCATAAGCAAATGAGAGCATGGGTGCATGGGTTGTCTTACACGCTAACAGTAATGGCTTTGTGGTGCTCACTTCCTTGTGGATACTTTTTTTAGGCCTGAGCTGTAGGACATTATGACAGAAGTAATGAACACCTGTGAAGCGGCTGTGGGGGACTACAGTGCATCTGGAGACCAGAAGATCGGCTTTCAGGTGAGCCAGATGAATGCACAATATTGTGGAATCTGTTTCTCTCTCACACACACACACACACACACACACACACACACACACACACACACACACACACACACACACACAAATATATGCACAATGAAAATGCGTTGCTCGGTTTTATTGACTGAGGCTGCTCATCACCTCTATCATTTACAGACATCTAAATTGTAAATATAGAGCTTTATGCGCTCAAATAAGTGACACACTTTCTGTCCATCAGCACAGAGTGTTCTGTACGATTTCACCACTGCTGCTTTCCTCTTCCCATCTCTGGCTCCCCAGCAGCCCTGAGGATAGCTGGCTTGTGTAAATGTCCCTCCATTGCTCTATGTCATCGAGATCTATTTCTGAATGCCACTCCATCACTTCAGCCTGATTGCTGTCCCTTTCATTTTGTTCTCATTGCTCCCAAAGCCAATCCTGATGTCTGTTCACTCATAAAGACCAGATGAATTCAGATTGCACCCTGTGAGCTCGAGCCGAGACTGAGAGACAATTTTTTCAGGAAATTATCATCATTACCTTTTTTGTGTGCATGTGCGTGGATGAACACTGCCAATACATGCAGGTTGAATTTCTCTCATTCTTTTGCTGCTGGCAGCCAGCAGGGTGAATTCACAGTACTGTATGACCAACTATCCTTTCTGTTCCAATCCCTATTATTCATCGAGATCTCAGATCTCTTCACCTTCCTCTGTGGCGTTTTTTTACTCACTTGTTCCAATTTCCTCAGAAATCATCTGTGAATCCAAAAACGGGTTTGAGTTGAATTGGGCATCTGATTACCAGAATCAATTTCATAGCTTTTAATCTAGTAATCCTGATTAGTAAACTCAGGGGAACTGGCAGTATACATTAAACAGTTTCTCTAACAGACTCATTATTGAAGTGTTAAACTCTTAAATGCTGGGTGTAGATAGTGGCTGCTGATTTACTTACAGAGATTTTGTTTGAGTTTATATTTGAGTTTAAATGGCACGATCTTATAATAAGATCTCAGTGTTCTAATGGATGCCTTCGGTAAGTTAAGTAGATGTTTTCTCCTGTCTCACTCCACTGCTAAAAAAAACCTCAAATATTCCAGATTTTCCCAGAATCGCATGAGCGATACCCCAAGCTATCCAAGCGCTTGCCATCCATCGTGGTGGAGCCCACTGAGAGTGGAGATGTGGAGAGCGGAGAGTTGCGATGGCCTCCTGATGATTTGAGCCCTACAGATGAAACCAGAGATCCTCCTGCACAGAAAGCAGGTTCGAGCCTCCAGTGAATCTTCCTTCTACTAATGAAAATCCGAGTTTGTTGATTTATAAATTTCACTCTATAAGCATGGTAGTATTACAAATTAATTTTAATTAAATTTGAGGCACTAGTTGTAAATGTGATGCGGTAATGTTAAATGACGGCGTAAAAATTTTTTTTAGGTGAGGATCCGACAGCAGAGGTGGAGGAAGCTGGTAGAGTCGCAGCGAACTGATGAACACTGAGTGGCACCAATCCAACCTATAACTATGAATGTCTTAATGATGGACAAGAATGAGCAGGAGGCTCCTACAGTTAGGTCTGACTACAGTATCACCCGCAATAGAGCCACCCACCTGTTGATAGACCGATCCAGTAGGGG
This sequence comes from Tachysurus fulvidraco, assembly GCF_022655615.1. Classification (NCBI taxonomy): domain Eukaryota; kingdom Metazoa; phylum Chordata; class Actinopteri; order Siluriformes; family Bagridae; genus Tachysurus; species Tachysurus fulvidraco. Next base: position 7,218,627 of record NC_062533.1, read on the forward strand.
GAGCTGAAGCTTGAGAGACTTTTCTGAAATAACTTGCGTGCCAAACTCTAGTGGTAGCCAGCTACAGTGATTAAATTATACCTTCTTCTTTTCTATAGCATTATAATTATTCTCTAAATCTGTACCTGTTTTTAAGTGATTTGGACCAAAGTTAAATATTAAATAGAAATATTTGACGTTATCGATCTACCACACACCTGCTTATCATTTCAAGCAATGTACATGCTTAGGTTTTCTGCAGTAGGAGTTCTTAACAAATATAAAGGACTTTCAAAATGTAAAGTAGATTATATTTTATAGTGTGTTCACATATATTCAGTTCAGTTTACAGCAGCTTTTAATTAAAAAAGTGCTCCAGAAAGCAGCTGCCTGAGTAACTGTATCTTCACTTGGCTGTATTTTAATCAGAAAGGAAACTTGGCAGAAATCCGGGCTGAGAACGTCATTTGATATTATAATACATCATTAGTGTTCTCTGTATAATTGCTAGCTGGCTAACTAAGCTAGTTCTAAGTTAGTCATATAACGTAGCTCCATAAACTGAGGCTGCATCATGCTAGCTAGTTCAATTTCTGAAAAGTTCAACTTTTCAAATGCTCTGAGCACAAATGACTGTTATATCTGTTTAAGCAAAAATGTAATAAATGTTAACTATCTATGAAACAACAATTCACCTACATTGGTAAAAATATTGCTCCATCGAATTGACAGTTTGGTTCATCGTGCCTTCTGTCTGTCATGTCCTATGAACAATATTGTGGAATACCTGGGGGGGGGCTGGTGAGAGCATGCTGCGTTGCCTTTAATTAAGGATACCTTGGTGTACAGCTGTATTGGACACCCTTTATCTAGAGAGCATGCTAATGTAATTATGTATAATCCCGGGAGCAGTTGTCTGGTTGGAAAACACAGAAAACCAACTTGTATGTTTTGCTTATTCTTTCTTTCTTTCTTTCTTTCTTTCTTTCTTTCTTTCTTTCTTTCTTTCTTTCTTTCTTTCTTTCTTTCTTTCTTTCTTTCTTATTTAGTTTATCTGTCAGATTACTGCTTCTTGCTATTGCTTCTGCCTCCATTTTCATGAACAAAGATGTTGTTTTTAACACGACATATTACGTATGTATAATTGCCTTTACCTAACTCATTCTAATCCAATATATATATATATATATTTAAAGTCACGAGTCATCTTTCAAGGACCAAAAAACCTCCAAATATCCAGTTAATTTAAAAACATGACAAAAATACACACATTTTTCCAGAGTCGATCACTTTTTAATGACTTGCATGCTCTGCCAACATATTAAAAGCATTTATGTTAAGATCAGAAATGGCAGTGCCTTTCTACTGACAGATGTCAGGTGTGAGATGATAGGGGTATCGAATTGAGATGGTGGTGACACAAGCAGTGAGACTGGCGACACACACTCTGCAGCAGCTGTCAGCGTCCGAAGTCTGCCAGATGTCCATTTCACAGACAGAATGGATGTCCTTGCCATGCCACTGTAATCTTGGCTTAAATTAATTTCAGTGAGATGGTGTAATAAAGATAGAGGGTGTTTGCTATTTACCTAAACATTGTCTAAATTAGGTTGTTTTGTGATTATTTATCACTAATAGCTGGTATCCGTTGTATCTGGGTAAGCTGAATTCAAAGGTGTACCACTTCACAGTCACCTTCCTTTCTTCTCGGTCACTGAAAGGATACCAAAGATGGCTGTCACTTAAATTTATTCCTCATGGATGGACACTCCAGCAGCAGAGCCCTAAAAACACACAGGTGACTCTAGGGAAATAAGGCGCCACCAAGTTGAGTCACATAGTGCCTGAGCTGTGAGTTGACAGCCACAAGATGATTTTCACTTCTTCTCTAGAAGAGAACTTTCCCATC